>NC_056747.1:144934227-145089227 GCF_019279795.1 Protopterus annectens
TCTCCCCCAATACACCTCCTTGTAACTCACAAATCAAAGGACTGGACAACACAGATATGGAATTTCCTAACTTCTCTGTAGCCAGCTTGGTCGATATAGGCATCTTGGGACAACGGAGCAGTTGTCTCATGTTTACTGACAGCCGTTTAATCCTTAAAGAATCAGCCACAGTATGCAAGCGGTATAGTTACACTATAACACTGGAGGCTAAACTCTCACATACAAGTCCACATCAGGTTGTCAAAACCAAACACACAATACCCATATAGACTACTGTATACTGAGGCACTTAAAAGCAATCTTCTTAAACAACAAAGAATACCTAGACCACCCGTTGTTCATAGGTGTTCACTAAGCTAATGATGACAAGGTCCTTTTTAAGCTTAGCCAAGCATCCCAAATCTCTGTCAAGTTCTGGTACACTTGATAAGTGTAAGTAGGGGCTTGGGAGATGAAACATTTACAAGCGGGTGAATGGGTGATAAACCATTTACAGGCTGTCTGTGTCCATTAGAGACACAAGTGCCAAAAAACAGGGCTGAATTTCCTGTTCCCCATCCAATTGTCCAAGCTACACTTGAATTGGGTTAGGCTGGAACTCTGCTTCATGTGGATGGGGAGCCTGTTCGGGAGACAAGGTAGCCTCTGGGATGCATACCTCTCTCGCCAGCAGGTCCTATTTATATCACAGGCAAGGTTTAAGTCTTTAGAATGGATAATTCTGGTGCGGTTTGCTTTGCAGATATGCAGGAGGTCCATCAGAGTAGGGTCTTGACAATGCCCTGTATGCCTGACATAGATCTCTGCTAAGAATTGTATTGAGCAGCTACTCTTTCAGGTCATTTAGAGTCAATGGCCCAAGTTTCAAAGACCAAGCATCTGTTTAAACACAGGGGAAAATACTTTAACCACAGTGACTGTGACAAAAATGAAAATACTGTCATCTGTGTTAGAATGTCTGGCAGGAGATTTGTGTACATTTCAGATTAACTGTATTGTATGCCAGCATGTCTAATTGTGAAAATATAAATAAGTTCTTAAAATGTGTATCTTCCTGCTTATACAAAATGTTTAAAGAATCTGTCAGTGTTCTGATACATTTCTAATTGTGCATGTTTGTGAGGGAAATTCTAAGGTACAAACTGTCTGTGAAAAATCACATGAACAGTATGTGATGTCATTAGAATGGTCCTGGTTGCTAGGTGATTATTTGAACAGCTGATTGACAGGAAAAAGAACTTTTTAAAACAGCTGAGACTGTTAACTTGGACTAGTTAAGAAAGTACAGTTTTGTACCTACCATAAATGTAGATGTTTGAGTGCTCATACAGCTGCAGTCATAACAGATGGGTTATCCTGCCGTCAGGCGGGTCCTCGGTTGGCCAAATTCCAAAGTCTAGGTCCGGCGTTGGTTGTCGTCACTTCTTCCCTGACATCAGTGCGTCAGGGGTATAAAAGAGGCAGCCGACGCCATTTTCTTCAGTTTTTCTTGCCCCAGATGTCAGTTGCCCCCAGAAGGAAGGCAAACAATGTTATGCAAAGATGCAATGTAGATAAATCAAAAGCAGTAGTTGCAAGCAAATACACCATAAAAGAATACCCTAAAAAGGTTATATGAAAAGTGTTTGTCATAAGGCCTGTCCTAAGAGGGGTTGGAGGGAGGGAAACCTGGACTGCAGCTGTATGAGCACTCGAACATCTACATTTATGGTAGGTACAAAACTGTACTATGTTCATCGTGCATACAGCTGCAGTCATAACTGATGGGTAGAATCCCAAAGCTAAGTAAGGGTGGTAGGCACTAAGTGGAACTAGGAGGGGCTAGGATGCCCTGCAGGACTGCTGTGGCAAAGCCCGCTCTAGATTTTGAGTATAGTGGGAGGTGATAGTGCTTGGAGAAAGTGTGCACTGAACTCCAGGTGGCTGCTTCCAAAATGCCCTTGGTAGGGACCACCCTGAGGAAGGCTGCAGAGGTAGCTGTGGCTCTGGTGGAGTGGGATCTGATGCATGCAGGCACAGTCTTTCAATGAAATGAGTAACAAAAGCGTATGCAGTGGGCTATCCATTTTGAAATTGTCTGTTTGGAAATAGCCTTTCCCTGAGCACCTACCGCATAGGACACAAAGAGTTGCTCAGATTTCCTGAATGGCTTTGTTCTGTCCAAGTAGTAATGTAGTTGTCTGTGAATGTCCAAGGAATGTAGTAGTCTTTCCCCTTTGTTTTGTGGATTAGAATAAAAGGTAGGTAAGTGGATAGTCTGATTCAAAGCTACACTGGATACTACCTTTGGCATAAAGGTAGGATTGGTTCGTAAGGAAACTCTGTCCTGATGGAAAATGATGAATGGTTGCACAGCCATGAGGGCCTGTAGCTCCGAAACCCTGCATGCTGAGGTGATAGCCAGAAGAAAGGCTGTTTTCCATGACAAGTACTGTGACTCTGTTGAAGAAGCTGGCTCAAAGGGAGGAAGGGTCAGCTTTTCCAATATGTAGTTGAGGTCCCAAGCAGAGACTGGTGGTTTCCTTGGGGGTTTTATATTATTTGCCCCTCTGAGGAACTGCCTTAAGAGAGGGTGAGAGAATAATGGAGGATCTGTGTCGTATTGTGCAGAAATGGCTGAAGCGTGGATCTTGATGGAGGAGAAGGAAAGTCCATTGTTTAATATCTCAGCTAGGTACTGTAAAATTTGAGGTATATTTATTACCCAAGGATTCTGTCCCTTTTCGAGATTCCAGGCATAAAATCGTTTCCATTTGGCGGAGTAAGCCTTTCTAGTCGAAGGTCTTCTGGCCTCCAAGATGACATCCTGCACCTCCTTGGAGAGGAGAAACTGTTGGGAAATCAAGGAATTCTCCATGCAGCTAGATTTAGAGTTTTGAGATGGCTGTGAAGGGTTTTGTAGTTGTTCTGGGACAACAGAAGAGGGACTAGAGGTAGGATCCATGGTGGGGAGTGTGTCAGGCTCCTCAAGAGTGGATACCAGTGTTGTCTTGGCCAGTCTGGAGCGATGAGAATCATTTTCGGCCTCTCTGCTCTGGCTTTTAATAGAACTTTGGGCAGCAGAGGAAGAGGCGGGAAGGCATAGACTGTCAGTGTTGCCCAATTGAAGGAAAGTGCATCCACTTTCCAGGTCTGAGGATGATAGGTCCTTAAACAAAATTTTTTCAACTGGCAATTTCTGTGGGTAGCAAAGAGATCCATGTCTGGCTGTCCCCATGCCTGAGTTATCTTTGTGAAAAGTTGAGGATGCAACTTCCATTCGTGAGGATCTGTCATATTTCTGCTTAGGTTGTCTGCCAGTGTGTTTTCCTTCCCTGGCAGGAATTGCGCCTGCAGTTGAATTTGCAATTCTTGTGCTGTGTTCCATAGCATCATGGCTTGCCTGCACAGGGGGTATGAATGAGTTCCTCCCTGTTTGTTTATGTACCACATCACTGTGGTGTTGTCTGTCCTTATCAATAGCTGGCCTGGATGCAGTAGGTCTTTGAAGGTCATGATAGCCTTCTGCATGGCTAGCATTTCCTTTTGGTTGATGTGGAGGTGCTTCTCTTTTCGGGTCCATTTTCCCTGAATGCACTGATCTATCATGTGTGCTCCCCAAGCATAGTCTGAGGCGTCTGTTGTGATGGTTTGAGTTGATGGAGGTACAAAGAAAGGAAGACCTGTGTTTCTTTGGCAAGCTTGAGTCCACCACAAAAATTCCTTTTGAAGGCATGGAATGAGTGGGATAATTGTTTCCAAGCTGTGGCTGTGTTGAGACCATAAGTTTTTCAGGTACCATTGAAGTTTCCTCATATGCAGCTTTGCACATGGGATTAGTAGGATGCAAGATGCCATGAATCCCAGAGCCTGCAGGATTTTCCATGCAGTTAGCCTGGTGTAAGTTGCCATTTTTCTGAAGTATTGAGACAGTTGCCCTTGCTTGTCTGGCGTGACGTAGGCCATCTGGGTGGTTGTATCCAAGCTGGCACCCAGGAAGATTATTTGTTGAGAGGGTATTAGTTTTGATTTCTTTTGTTGACTGTGTATCCCAGGAAGTTCAACAGTTTTATTACAAACACCATGTGCTGCAGTAGTATGTCCTTGCTGTCCGCTTGGATCAGGCAGTCATCCAGATATGGGTAGATTTGTATCCCTTGTAGTCTGCAGAAGGCGATTACTGATGCCAGGCATTTCGTAAACACTCTGGGCGCAGTAGATAATTATTTATTTATTTATTTTATTTTATTTATTTTATTTTACATTTGTTGACTGGGCTAGTCCAACTGGATATATATCCGTTTACAGTAGAGGCCCGGGGAGAAAAGCTCCAGTACATGCATAAACTAACACTGGTATATCACAAAAAAGTTATCTTGAAACAATATAAAAGTTTAAAAAGTTTAAAAATAGAATTGCAATATAAAAATCTAAAAACTTATAAGATAAGCTCAACAAATTGAAAAAAATAGGTATACTTTTAAGAAGTAACTCTCAACAATAGAAAGTGTAAGTTTGGAGCTCAGGAAGGGGGAAGGGTAGCAAAAATTAATGTGAGGAGACATACTTTCAGTCGGGATTAGTACAAGGACATAGCCATTGAGTTTTAAGATGTTCTTTGATATGTTTTTTGAACAGAGAGGTAGAGTCTTGATTAGTTATATCTTGAGGGAGTTGATTCCAGTGTTTACCTATGGAATTTGAAATTAACGATCTCCAGCTTTATTGTAAGATTTAGTTGAGGATACTAGGAGTTTATTTGCAGAGCAAGTGTGACTAGATTTTTATAAGGAGAAATCAGTCTTGCCAGGCTAGGAGTATTGTCAGGAAGTGAAGGGTCTTATGAATGACAAGTAATTGTTGGTAGAGTAGGTGGTTGTTAAGCTCTAGCCAGTTTAGTTGTTTGAGGTTGCTACAGTGGTGAGTTCTGAGGGAGTAGCAGTAATGAATCTGGCTATACTATTATAACAGGTAGAGAGTTTGGTAATGTTATTTTTAGATAAGGAAGTATATATAGCTGAGGCATAGAAAAGGGTGGAAATCAGGTGGGTCTGTGCAATGTTTTTTCTGGCTGCTGGGGTAAGGAAGGGTTTAATTCTGTAAAGTGTCCCAATTTTTTTATTAACAGCTTTAATAGTAGTGTTAATATGGTCATCAAAGTTGAGATGGTTGTCAATGGTTACACCTAATAGTCGAGTGGTTTTATCAGGGTTAATAGATGTAGAATTATTTGAGGAGATAGTGAAGAAAGGTATAAGCCAAAGGGCAATGCAGAGAATTGGTAATGGGTTGAACCTGCAAGAAATCTGAGGTATCTTCTGCAATCTTGTCTGATACGGACATGCAGGTATGCCTCCTTGAGGTCCAATGTTACCAGCCAAGACTCCTTGCCCAGCATGGGAAGAAGCTGCTGTAATGTGAGCATCTTGAATTTTGGCACCTGTAGATATGTGTTTAGGATGGATAGGTCTAAGATAGGTCTCCAATCTTTGTCTTTCCTCGGTACCAGGAATAGTCTGGAATAAAACCCTTGACCTTGTTCTTTTGCAGGTACCTCTTGAATTGCTTTCATGTCTATGAGAGCTGAAACTTGTTTTTGTGCCTCTGCCCTTTGATTTTGTGGCAGGTTTGGCATGCCTCTCATTTTTGGAAGGGTGTGAAAGTGGAACCTGTAGCCTCTGTCTATAATGTCCAGAATCCATTTGTCTTTTGTAACAATATGCCAATTTTTTGAGAATAATGTCAATTTTCCGCCCAAAGGTGCTGCCATTAAAGCTTTGCTTGGCAGGTGTAGGGGGAAGTCATTGTGTCTGTTTTCTAAAAGATTGTGATCTATCTTCTCCACCTCTTGGGGTTGGTGCTTGCCACTGTCTGGCTCTGAAGGATCCTTGAGGTTGTCCTCTGCCCCTTGGGCGCCTGTATCTGCCCCTTTGAGGTCTGTCCATGGCTGGAAAGGACCAGTTTTTTGAAGGCCAGTTTCTGCTAAAACGTGGAGGCTGTACCTGCAGGAAATCTTTCACTGTTTGCATTGATTTCGCTTTTTCCTCCATTTTCTTTAGCACCTCCTCAGCTTTAACACCAAACAATACATCTTTTTGAAGAGGTGCATCTAATAATTTAGCTTTGACATGATCTGGTAAGGTTTGCTCTTTGAGCCAAGCATGCCTACGTATAACAGACCCCGTAACAGCAGCTCTACATGAGGCCTCTAAAGCATCAAAACCACACTGCAAGGCATGTTTACCCACTTGCTCTGCACCATGTAACAAATCCTGCAACTCTTTTAAATCTGGTTGTTCTGGTTGTGTCATCTTGCTTTTCAGCTGAGATATCAAAAACTGTTGATACTTTAACATATGGAACTGACAGTTTAATGCCCTCATGGTTAAAGTGGCTGAGGTGTACACCTTTTTCCCCCACCTTTCTAAAGCTCTGGAATCTCTCTCTGAAGGTAATGGATTTTTAGCAGTAGAGGCCTTAATTCCCTTGGCACCCTGTGAAATTGTTTCTGGGTCAGCAGTATGGCTTTTATATAGGAACTGGTGAGAATCAGGAACCCGGTAATACCTGTCTGCTTTAACAGGAGCTGGAGGCAAAGAATCAGGATTAAGGCTGGCTTCTGTGTACACATCATCCAATATATCTAAAACAGGAGGGATAGCCAGAGGCCTATGCTGGGGGAGCAGAAGAAATTCCCTGAGCCTTTTCTTGGAATCTGAATAATCTTGGCCTTCCCAGTGAAAGTGTTCCCTCAATGTATGCAGGGTTTCCCCAAAAGAGAAGTCCTCCGGGGGGGAGACCGAGGGAATGGACTCCTCAGCATCAGAGTCTTCGAATGGAGAATAGGCATAATCCTGGCCCTCAGATAGTTCTGAGGTAATAGAAGCTTGATCTGAGGAAAGGTAGTCTTCCTCTAATCTGGGCCTTTTGTCAGAGGGGGGGTGAGAACCCCTGATAAGAGTAATCAAATCCTCAGCCATTTTAAGCATCTGTTTTTTAGGCATGGTGCCTTGAGAGGGGGTCTGAGGAACCTGTTTTTTTGGTTTTCATGGCTGCTTTAGATTTAGTGAAGGTTTTAATAGAGAAGGAGGAAGGCCTGAAGACCCCTTGAGAAATGGCAGGCCTGTCTAAATTCTGAGTTTCCCCACCAGGAGTGGCGTCTGGATCTGTAGTAGGAATGGGGGCCGAGGAGCCTGCGACCTCGGGTACTGAAGACACCGGTAATGCATTGTCATCGGTACTCAGGGGCTGCATAGGCGCCTCGTTGAGTACCGGAGAACCGGTAGTCGGCCTTAGCGTGGTTTCAGTAGGTGGTGCGGACCTCGTGTGTCGGTCCTTATCTTTGCGTTTTTTGCTCAAAACTGGAGTCGGAGTATCCGACGACATAATATAATTAAATTTTTTGCCAAAAACGTGAAGGGCGAACTCCGCCCGATGCTTAATAGTGCGCTTATTGAATCTAGCACAAAAACGGCAGGCCGAGACGTCGTGGTCTGGGCCTAAGCAAGGTATACAGAAAGAGTGGAAATCCTTATGCGGTATTTGCTTCCCACATGAAATGCAATTATTAAATTTGTCTGACATCGGTCTGAGGCAAGAAAAGTTTCCCCAACGGGGTACTTAGCTTTCAAGAAGACTTCGGCTGAAATACTTTCGTAAATCTCAGGAGCTGGCCGACCGGCACTTGCGAACTGCTTCTGCTTCGGGCACCGCGCGGCAAGAAAGACTAAAGAAAATGGCGTCGGCTGCCTCTTTTATACCCCTGACGCACTGACGTCAGGGAAGAAGTGACGACAACCAACGCCGGACCTAGACTTTGGAATTCGGCCGACCGAGGACCCACCTGACGGCAGGATAACCCATCTGTTATGACTGCAGCTGTATGCACGATGAACATCAGCAGTTAGTAAAGAGCTGCAGTCAGTAACAGTGCTGTGCAGAAGATACCCAGAAAAAGGACTCACCAGAACTGCCTTTGCCTTGCTATTGTGTTTTAGATTAGATCAGGGACAGTATTCTTTAGTTAGAGTAGGAAAGTTTAGTTATTTAGAGTTTTTCTAAGATAATGGACCTCTATCCTACAGTTTAATTTTATATTTCCGGTGATTGAATTCTGGTGTTTATTGAAAGTTATTAATTTACATTCTTGTAATCATTTTACTTATTATTAAATGTTTTCATAAATTTACACTGTGGCTGGACAATCACTGTATTCTTTAGACATTAGAGTGTGCTTATATCCGTTTGATACTCCCCAGGTCACCTCGAATGCCTGGCTGCTTCTGGCCCATAAGTGTTTGCATGTGTGAGACTTAAATTTATTTTGAGCATGAGACAGAGGTCAAACTGGAACACATTGCTCTGAAGTGTATGATAAGGGATTCCATTTGGGGTAGACAGAGGTATATAGCCCAGTCCCAGGAAAGACAGCATGCTCCTGATGTGCTCTTAAGGGAATTTGTGGAATTTACTCTTGTGTGCTCTGTTTTTTTCCGTGATGCTCCCACAGTGGAGTCATTGGTGGGGACTGAGGTGCCTTTATTACTGACCCAGGTTTTAAGTGGGGAACATCACATTATTATTGGCAGTCCGGTGGGGTACTGAATGGATGTCACAGTGACTCCTCACAAATGGAGTCCATTATTACCACACTTCAGAGATGAGCATTACTGTCATCTACTCAGGATTAGTCTGTGCAATCTTTTCAGCACTAAAGGCTACCACTGTTCATAGGTAAGTACTAGATTAGCTGCCTTTGTGGGCCATTTAAGCCTAGCCAATTTCCCAATGTGAGAACCAAACACTGTACCTTATGTTTGTCAGATAAACACCTTAATCATTAAGAAATATGTGTGCTTGTTAAAGCTATGCCTCAGCAAGTCCAAAGGCACTCAGAAAAAAACACCACTAATCACCACACATACCGTCACTCTCAGTGGAGCCCCAAACACTATGCCCCTAAGGCAAGCATACACACTTTGCAGAACTCTCACCATAAGGGACTCCATTGTAAGATATACTGAAGTCCCTCTAACCAGTCTGAACAAGGAAGATAAAGAAGATAACTGTTAGTTGCTTATCTGGAGCCAGGATCTGCCAAACCATGCATGCACTCAAGTCATTACACCACAGGTACCAGTATAATTTCATCGTAGTTTATGTAGGTGTAAACGACCTGAGATGTACTTCCCTGGACTATATGAAGAGGGACATTATGGAGCTTTCAAACTATGTGTCTCATGCTGCTACAAGCCTGGCACTAAGCAGCATATTACCATTACTGTGGATGATGCCACAATATGAGCAAAAATGATTGGTTTCAACAACTGGCTGTCTTTTTGGTGTCATTCTAAGTGGATATGATATTTGTGCAAGGTTAACGGACCACGTTACTTTGCCAAGGATGGTCTGTAGCTTTGCCCTCTAGGCTTTTAAATACTGGCGAAGACTTTGTCTGCCCCTATAGTGCCTTTTTTAGGCTATGCCAAATTGACATGCCTACCAACCTAGCAAAATCAATTCAACAGAAACTTAAGTTGTTACTACTCAATGCCAGGAGCCTCAATAAAAAACTACACCCCCTCCAAGCCCTACTCACACTAAAGAATATAGATATCTGTGCAGTTACCAAGACATGGTTTAAAGCATTAGAGAGTACTATGGCAGTACAAGGTTTCAGTACCTTCCAAACTTTTAGGCCAGTAGCTGCACAGACAAGGGCTAAAGGTGAAGGTGTCTCAATATACATCACCAACAAGTATACTTCTAGGGTGGTCAAAAAGATGAGGTGCTGGTGTTTCTTCACATGCAGAGCATCACGGGCAAAATCCTGTACGATATTCTAGCCACCTATAGATAACCCTCCATGTCCTAATAAGCTTACAATTCATACTTGGACCTACTGCAGACACTTACCATCCAACCTAACACCCTACTAAAAGAAGACTTTAATTATCCCTGTATAGATTGAGATTCCTACACGCCCACATATCTACAGCCACAGAGATTCTTGGACTTCGAAAATATAAACACTCTATCAAACAAGTGGATATGCCCACTAGACACTCCAAAATACTGGACCTCATGCTCACAAATATGGCACCTCTCAATGTCTCGCACTCCCTGGTAACATCCGACCATAAAGTTGTCTCCTTTGAAATCAAAATCAACTCCATCATTCCATTACAACCAGTAATGGATATGAACTATTCCAAGGTAAATTATCTGTTATCAAATTATGGTTTGTCAAAATTCAAGTGCCCCACCAAACCCAGAAAACACACTAACCTATGCTGAATTGCTCTCAGAAATTCTGTACAACCTTGTCAATGGCTGCACAGAGGCTGCTGTAGCTACCAGAAGTAAGCCCAGAAACAAATTGCCCTGATGGTATCCCAAATTAAACAGGATATACACCAAAAGGAAAAAACTATGACAAAAATCAGGAAGGGTAATTCCCATAAAGATAAAAATTCTCTCATCAAAGTAAATAGGTAACTAAGAGAGCTAATTACATCAAGCACAGCCAACTTTGAGGTTAAGATATCCTTCCAGGTGAAAGATATAAGGCCGTCTACAGCTACATCAGAAACCTCAGTGGCAGCACACAGTGATGTGCTGAACTGGTGGTTAATGGTGCCACATTCAAAGAGCCTGGTGATATAGTGAACCTGCTAGCTGACAAAATCAGTTCCAACTTAACCCCCTTCTCACCTCCAATCATCCCACAATAATAACCTCAAACATAACTCCTCCAACTATAACTAGGGAGAATGTACTGGATGCATTCACTAAAGCCAAGAACATGGCCTCAATGGGCCCCAGTAACATCCCAATACGCCTCCTGAATAGTCTAAAATATGACTTATCTGGACCTTTGGTGTAATTATTTAACTATAGCTTTAAAACATGCTTTGTGCCACATGAATAGAGGACTGTGGCAGTCATCCCCCTTCACAAGGAAGGATCTTCAACAGGTTCTGGAAACTACAGGCCTATTAGTCTGACTAGTCTTATTTCCAAAGCCACTGAAAGAATTGTCATTGAAATTATCAAAAAAGACCTTCAAACACTGGATCCATCCCAGTTTAGCATTGTCAAAGGAAGCTCATGCTTACTAAGGCTAGTGGACTTCTTTGAAAAGGTCACTAAGGCAGTGGATGAGGGGAAAACTCTGCATACGGTCTACCTAGAGCTGGCTAATGCATATGATACGTTATCCCACAGAGATATTGTCAACAAACTTACAGAACTAGGTAGAAACCCCTTTATAACATGCTGGATAGCCAACTGTTTCACAAATAGGACCCAGAAGGTTAGAATTGGTGAGGCCACCTCCTCAAAGAGGTTAGAATTGGTGAGGCCACCTCCACAGAGAGGCTGGTCACCAGTGGAGTTCCCTGAGGCTCTGTGCTAGGCCCACTCCTCTATGGAATCTACTTCTCAGATGTCAAAGCCAATGTCAAAGGCCTCTGGCTAACCAAGTTCACAGATGATTGCAAACTGGGAGCAGTCACTGAATCCCCCCCAAGAAAAGAACACCCTTCAGGAAGGTCTAATACAGACAAATGCTTGGTGCCAAAGCCATGGCTTAAAACTCAATACCAAGAAATGCATTAGAAAGACCACAGAGAGAATGCACCTTTTGGGACGTCTGCCACCTCAGGTAACTATGTCATCAATAAAATGCCCTTAAAAGTTGATTCACTAGTCGGGGATCCAGAAC
The DNA here is from genome assembly GCF_019279795.1 of Protopterus annectens. Taxonomy (NCBI): domain Eukaryota; kingdom Metazoa; phylum Chordata; order Ceratodontiformes; family Protopteridae; genus Protopterus; species Protopterus annectens. The sequence continues at coordinate 144,945,932 of NC_056747.1, forward strand.
TCATGTAAACAGTAGCCTAGCCTTAGACCAAATATGTGTCCAAGGTAGTAAGAAAAATCAGAGGACTTCTAAGATGGCTGCACACTGAGTAACAGCTTGTTTCTAACTCTCCCAGTGTGAAAACAGAAACTCGGCAAAGGCCAGTAGACTTGTGTTTACAGGTACATTTCAGCAAATGGCTAGTAAATGCACTATCTGGATGCCAGAAATAAAGAAATACAGAAGACCTGGAAAAAAATCAGCTACAAAAAGTGAGGAAAAAACACTGACTGGGGTAAGTTCTGTAGCTGTTTATTAAAAAGCAATGCAGCCTTCAGACATGACTTCCAATAACCTACAGGAAGATATAAAACAACTGCATACAGACCTGGTTAAACTAAACAAAACACTGATGGAGTATATCAACACAAGCAACAAAATGCTGGAAAAAATGGAAGATGCTTTAAACAGATAGATGAGATGATAAAGCTGCAAAAATCAGAGGTCGAAATGAAGAACAAATTGGCTGAATATGAGACAGCTCAGGGAGAGATGTTTCAAAAAATAATAGAATTAGACGACAAAGCACATGGGAAAAAAACTGAGATTTTCATCTATACCAGAGAAGCTGGAAGGAACAGAATCCATTCATTTTATGAAAACACAAATAAACAATTGGACTGGTATTCCACAGCAGGAGTTGTTAGTTGAAAGGACACATCGTGTGTATGCTCCAAACCTAACTATAAGAAAGTAACCTAGACCTTCAATAGTAAAGATGAAATCCTACCAGCAGAAGGAGTTGAATCTGACAAAACTGTGGCAGAAGGACAAAATACTAAAAGTGGGGGACAGCTGAGTGTTTGTGGAGAATGATTACTCACTGTACACCAAGCAGAAGAGGAGTAAATTCATTCCACTATTCAGGGAATGCTGAGACGTGGGTATGAGATTCAAACTGCTGTATCATGCTGTCTTTAAAGTATTCTTCCCTGGAGGGATTAATTATTTTTTGATGAAGTGCATGCTAAAGAGAAAATACAAAGGTTTGTCCAAAAAGTGAGCTGTTAAACAGATGGAGATTTTGCTTCTTGTTCTTCTAGTAAGAAAGACCAGAGAGAGAATGCACCTGTGAAACCTTTTCCAGTATTTCAACAGATAATGTCGGAGAGAAGGAAGAGAGTTGACTAGAAGAATCAAGAGTATGTTGGAAATGAAGCAGAGACAAGATCTGAGTGATGGAGAAGAACATCAATAAAACCAGTAACTCAATGTGAGATTACAGTGCAATAATTATATTTGTGAACTCTGACAGAACAAGGAAATCTGGAAATATTGGACTTTTTTCAAAATATCTTGGATTTGTGGGGGACTCTCAAGTATATGCTCTACTTCATGTCATTATGTTCATGCCCTACTTCATGTCATTATGTTCAGAAAAATGCTTTGGGGGATGAGAGGGTAGAAAGTTAACTGTAAGTAAAGAAAATATTTTCTTAATAGTTCGGTATTTGTGGTGTATAGTGTTCTTTGCACATGATTTTTAAGTGTAATGGGATGTTGTAAACATGTGCTGTTCTTTTTCTCTCCTCATCTCTTTTTCTTCTTGTACAGTTTTGAGTAATATAGGCAATGTAATGTAAAAAAAAAAAAGCCTGGTTAAAAAGCCATGACAAGGTTAAAATTAATGCACTTTTTTATCATTCTTGCATGGGGAAATGACTGTGCTAAGGACCTTAAAATTATTAGTTTTAAGAGAGCAAGTAAATGAAAAAAATACTGAATATTGAGGCTTTTTTTTCTAGCAAATGCATGTATACTTAGTAGCAATTCTGCAGCTGGTCTTCATGTTTCCATGGAAACAATCTGATAAAGAGAAACTGATTGTCTAGTGCGCATGCCTCCATGGAGAGAATCTGATAAAGAGAAACTGGAGACAGTCTGGTAGAAGGGGATTGGCTGAGGAAAAAGGAAAAAAATAAGGAGATAGCAATTGGCTAGGACAATGTTCTCTGAAAGCAATCAGAAGTTTTCCCAGCTGGGAGGGCTTTAAAGTTAAGACAAAACCAAGTAGACAAAGTAGTTTTCTCAGTTTTTTTTTTGAACTACAATGGAGATATTAATATAAACGGATGCTTTTGCCTTTTTTCTCTTTTTCTCCCTTCTTCTTTCTTTTTCTTTGTTCAGTTTTAAAGAAATGTAGCCACTGCAATGTAAAAAAGGGAGAGAGAGGAGAAGTAGGGAAGAGAGGAAAGGTCTGGTTAAGAGTATGACAAAAGAAAAGTCAGTATGCTTTTTCCCATACTTACATAGGGTAATGACTGGGTTAAGACCCTAGGTGTTATCCAGTAACAAGTTTATTACAAAACATGTAAATGAAAAAAGAATATTGAATATTATAAGGCTTTTTTCTGGTAAACAAGGTACCCTTAGCAGTTTTGTGTCTGGTTTGCATGTCACTAGAAGGCAATTTGATAAAGTGAAATGTGCCTTGAAAAAACTGTTTACTGAAAGCATTCAAGTGTTTTCTCAGTTGGGACAGCTACTGTATAAGGACAAACAAAATCAAATACCACTTACTAACTGCACAGGCTGTACCATGCATGTCAGCATGACTAACCTTTATTTTTGGTTAATACTAGCCTACCTGTGTGTTTTTCATCTTAGAACTTTTGTTATTATTAGGAAGCAAAAACTTAAAATATTTGAAGATGTACACAGTTTTGTGTGTTATTATTAATTAATAGGTTTGGGGTGAGTCGTTTGTCCTGTTTGAGGGCTTTAAAAAACAAAAAAGTTATGTAAGATGTGGCATAGGTTCAAATGGATATGACAAGAAACAACTGTACAAAAGACCAACCTGCCGAACAGTATACATGTAACATAAAAGTTGGAACTGCACATTTAACAAAAAAAGTTATATATATAAAAGGTGGTAAGAACTATATAAGAAAATGATTTTTTCTGTAATGTCTTTCAATCTGGATGATCCTAGAGATAAATATAACAAAGAAAGAGTAGTGAATTATATTAAAAAGTACAGAGTGTAAATAGGTATGTTACAGGAGACACACCTGAAAAAAACTGTACATGTGAATTTGATAAAGAAAGGTTTTCAGGATGGTTATTCAGCGGAATATCTGGGGCAAAGGAAAAGAGGAGTACTTATATTAATTGCAAGAGGAGCTCCAATAGTGACAGAAGATGGGAAAAAAGATAACAATGGAAGATGTACAGTTGTAAGGGGCTACTGGCAAGGGAGGAGGATTACACTGGCATGTACTTACATTCCACCTAAAACTAATAAAATGGAGCTTAACAAAATTCGGGGAGACATAATCGGCTTTCAGCAAGGAATATTACTTATAGGTGGAGATTGGAATTTGGTTTGCAACAGTGAAGATGTGTCTGGGGGGCCTAGAAGGGAAATATAACAAAGGAGGGAATTTTATGAAAATGTTTAGCATGGAAGATGTGAATTCAGTACTATGAGTTCGGACTGAATTTACATATTATTTTCCAAGATACAAAAACGGGGCTAGGCCAGACAGAATTTACAACTCACAGGAACATGTGCATTTAATTGAAGGTCTTGAAACACACCCAATAACTATTTTAGATCATGCTCCAATAATAACTAAAATAAAAATGCAAGGTAATGAAATAAAAATTATACATTGGCACTTTCCCATCTATTGGCTGAAAAGAGAGGAATTTAAGGAATGGGTTTTCTAATTAATTCAGGAGGTACTACAGAAGATAGAAATTGCTTCTGAAAATATACCTAGGGAGTGGAATAAAATTAAAGTGGAGTTTAAAACTAGGGTGGAAATAAAGAAAAGGGAGATATGGCTAAGAAGTAACAATAATTATTTAGAGGCACTGACAAGTATATTGCAAAATAGGGGGGGGGGGAATTTATCAGAACAAGAAAAGGAGCAACTGCAGAATGCTAAACAGAAAAGAAGGGATTACACCTTGATAATATGCATGAGTTTAGAAACACTGCTGTTAAGCAACCACTTGTTGATAATAATTCTAGAGCACAAAAAATGTTAGCACAACAACAGAGGCAACAGAAAGTGGAAAGGGCCGTCACCAAGCTTAGGAAGGCTATAACAAGGAAGATAACAAGAGATCCTGTAGAAGTATTAGAAATACTTCGAAAATTTTATGAAAGTTTGTATAATGCAGAGAAATTTGGAAATCAAGAAAAGGTACAAATGGAAATGTTTAATGAAGAATTAAATATGCCAAGGTTAGATGTAGATGTAGATGTAGATGAGCCTGAATTACTAACAGTTAGAATAGCAAGAGACGAAATACAAATGGGTATGTATAACACATCTACAGGAATGTCTCCAGGAATAGATGGTACTCCTGTGGATGTTTGAAAGCTAGGAGGGAAAAAAACTGATAAAGATCTGGAAGGTTTTGTTTAACAGTATTTTAAGAGGAAGAGAAGTACCAGCATCCTGGAAGAAGGCAATGGTAATGGTAAAGATCCATTGGATCCAGCTTCATACAGGCCCATTTCAATACTAAACCATGATTACAAAGTGTTTATTTCTGTCTATAATGGCTAAAATAATGCAAAAGTGATACCAAAATTGATAGATGTGGATCAGTGTGGTTTTGTGGAGGGGACGAAAACATTTGACTGTTATTGGTGGGTCTTGATGTGAACCGGGACTTTATGAGCAGGACAATGGAAGAATTTGCTCTCCCTAATACAATTATAATGTTAATAAGGAGTTTATATGAGGGATCGGAGGTGAAAATGAAAGTGGGTGGGGTCCTCTCTGATAACTTCTGCTTGAGTAGAGGAACCAAGCAGGGTTGTCCGCTTTCACCTTTGTTGTTTGCATTATATTTAGAACCACTGGCAAAGAAAATAAGAGACTCAAAAATTCAAGGATATAATTGGTATGGCAATCAAGAAAAGAAGGCTCCATCTGCAGACATTATTATTACATACATGACAAAACCAGAAAGGGACATGACAGTGTTGTGGAACATTTTAAGGCAGTTTCAAATCTTCTCAAGGTACAATATTAATGATACTAAAACAAAGGCAATAGCGGTAAATTATGTACCCGTTCACGAACAGGTCCAACAATATCCATATTTATGGGAACATAATAAAATGAAATATTTAGGAGTATGGATTAGAAATGACTCTGTTGTGGCAGCTAAAGATATGTGAGAAGAGACTATACAGAAGATTTCTCTCCTGTCTATCTTAAGAATCTGGGCATCTTGGGGCAATTGCCTCATGTACACAGACAACCCTCTCTTCCTACCACCCAACACGACAACCTGAGACAGATGCACTTATCTAGCCAAAATGGAGGTAAAGCTCTCTCCAACCAAGACTGAACTTGACAGTCAAGAGGAGAAGGTAAACACTTGCACCACACCACACTCATCACATAATCCCACTAAACCTACACAACCAAAATCCACACACAGAAACACAAAAACATTCACAAAGGCTCTCAATAATAATCTGTTCAAGCACCAGAGACCTCCAAAGCAGAAAAGCAAGCAACCTCCACCCCCCCTCCCCAACACAACCAAATGACACACAGCCCACAGACTCAGTGTGCCAATAAACCACAGCCCATAAGGCAAAACAACGTACCCAATACACTAGTCATAGGTGACACTATAGTCAGGCACACCAATGTCCCACTCACCAGACTAAACAAGGAGAAGGTTACTGTCAGCTGCCTGTTGGGTGCCAGAATCCGCCACATAACCCACACACTCAGGTCACTCCACAAGTACAAATATGACTCTGTCATTGTCCATGTTGGTGTGAACGACCTGAGACATATCTCCCTGGACTACATGAAGAGAGACATGTAAGAGCTCTCCGATCTTGTAGCCCAGGCAGGTATGACCCTAGCCCTGAGTAGCATCTTACCATCACCCAGAATGATACCGCAGTACAAGGACAAAATGATTGACTTCAACAATAGGCTAAGCTTCTGGTGCCATTCTAAGGGAATCCAGTATCTGTCTGCCTGGAACTACATGGTCGACAGACCACGATGCTTTGGCAGAGATGGCCTGCACCTGTCACCCCTGGGACTCCAGATAATGGCTAATGGTCTTGCCGCCCGTATAGTGCCTTTTTTAGGCAAGGTTCAAATGACAAATTCACCACCATAACAGGAGCAAGCAAGCCAAAACTGAGGGTAATGCTACTCAATTCTAGAAGTCTAAATCTCAAAACGCACTCACTCGAGGCACTCCTTAAAATGGAGAACATCGATATCTGTGCAGTGACTGAGACCTGGTTCAAAGCTCTAGAGAGCACCCCTGCATTACCAGGCTATAACTCATACCACACTTTTTGGCCATATAACCTGGACCAGAACACCAAAGGCGGACGTGTGTCCACATTCATTAAGGATATCCACACCTCCAGGCTAGTTGCGCAGCACAATGCATCTGAGGTTATCCAAGAACAACTAACTCTGGGCAAAACTGCAATCCAAATTGTAGCCTGCTACAGATCCCCCACCATGCCCCAGGATTCCCACTCCTCTTTTCCTGATATACTGGAAAATATTAGGGTTCAACCAAACATCCTAATAATGGGTGATTTCAACTACCCCACCATTAACTGGGAAAACTACTCACGTACCAACTCTTTCACTCAACGCTTTCTGAAAATCATAACTTCCAGTCCCCTGGATCAACTTATCCACAACCCCACCAGGGGCAACAATAGCCTAGACCTAGTCATTACCAACATGAGTGACCGGTGTTCCACACCTGAAGTCAACTCCTTGGTCAGATCTGACCATAAGCTAATCATTCTAGATATCCGCATCCCGCCCCTACCCACCATTAATGAAACCACGGTAAAAAATTTCTCCAAAGCCAACTTCATGATTTTAAGACAGAAGTGGCGAACTTCATGACACCCATGCAGATGGACAATACAGTTATGACTGCTGAATCCTACACAAATGCACTCTATAAGCACTTACACAAGTGCATGGATTGTGCTATCTCAAACAGAATCAAGACACTATCCTCCAAAAAAAGGAAGCCAATCTGGACAGTCTGCAAAAATCTGTACAGCTGAGAGGTATGCTAGACAGAGCCAAATAATAGGGACCAATTTTAAATATTGCGTTTATTAAAAACTTAGAAAGTCAATAAGGTTGCCATTAGGTTTATGTACCTCTTGACCATAGTAGATCAATGTTATTCTGTTAAGCATAATGTACACTTTTTTTTTTTTTTTTGGTAATTATTGCCAACTGTCTTTTTATTGTACTTTGGAGCTTTTCTTCCCGGGACTCGTCTGAAAATAGACTTCTTGTCCAGTCTGGCCTCCCCGGTAAACAAATGTCAAATAAATAAATAAATATTATGCTCGTGTGATGGCCAGTCCGTGGAAAATTTTCTTAAATGAAACTGGTCCTTTGTGCAAAAAAGGTTGGATAATATAGATCATAGATACTATAGATAATTCAAACTACTTCTCAAGAAACACCTTAACAAAAGGTGGCTATGCTCCTGTACTACCTCTGGATAATTTGGCCATGCTCCACCCCTCTCCCCTTCCTAACTGCTCCCCTCCACATCATATTCCACTATCCATATCTCTGTAACTGTAACACCTAAAACCTAATGTACCGTTTCTATATTATAGATGTTTTTTTTCTGGCAAGAGACTGTCTGGTAGTAGGAGTGAGGAAAGGTTTGGCTCTATACAGTGAGCCAAGTTTGATGTGGACCTTTTTTATGGCTAGGGCTATGTGTTTATCATATTTTAGTGAGCTGTCAGTTGTGACTCCTAGTAACCTGGTATTGTCAACTGGTTAAATTTTGGTGTTGTTAGAGGAAAGGATGAAGAAGGGGAATGGAAGCTCTGGAGTTCTGTTATTTGAGAAAAGCATGAGTTTTGCCTTGTTGAGATGATAGCCATTTACTTGTATTATGGCTTCACTAGTCATCACAAGTTAATTTTCAAAGTAAGGTGTTCCTGTGACATATAGCTGAAAATTTATCTTATTAGGATACAGAACTCCCCTGTTGCTGCATTTAGCATGGAACACTTGTAGCTGAAATGTAAGCGGTGAAGCACTGGGAGTTCAGCCTTTCATGATATTACGTCAGGGATTTTCAGCTTTAAGAAAAATTTCAGAGGGTAGTCTTTACCAACAAAATTAACATATCTTTTGTATCAAACACTGAGAAATTTGATACATTATATGATAAGGAGATTACTCCCATCAATTAGGGTTGGTTATTTACATTTGCTATGGAAAGTGTGATAATACACTTTAAATGTGGTTTAAGTGCTGTTAATGTAATAGCTTTCATGTAACATTTCAACATCAAAAATGAATAAGATGGCAAGTTTAGATTTGTGTCTGTCCTACCAACAGTTCAAGTGAATACGTCACCTTTTTCAAATTATGCAAAATTCTCAAATGGTTCACTCCATTTTGAGTTTTTTTAAGGCTGAAAATGCAACAGTGCCCACTTCTCACCTTCAGCTAATAAAAAGAAAGTAAAGCTCCTGATAGTTATACCCTCATCCAATAACTGTGTGAGAAACTAATACGATCTTAAACGTTACTATAATGATGCTTATATTTGCATACTAACGAGTCCATACAGATACTGTTTTCACAAATATTGACATAACCTCTCCACAGCAACAAGATTTTACACTTCAAGGGCAGACACTGCAGAAATAAGATGGTGTTAATCACACAACCACTACTTCATAAGGACTACAAACATGCCCCTTGTTCATAAGATACCAGCACAGTCATAGGTTCATAGGTTGGTACTAGGCTATCAGCCCTAGGGCCTATACAAGCCTAGCCATAACAATTCCCTGGCTATTTCTTCCCACATTATTTACTTTCCTGGACCCCTGTCTAGCAGGGCGACTGACATGATCCCTGGGGTGAATTTCCTTTCTCCCATCCAATTGTCAAGGTTCATCTTGAAGAGGTCCAAAGAGGCACTCTGCTTGACGTGTATGGGCAATCTATTCCAGAGTCTGGGGAGTCTCTGGGTCAGGAACCTATCCCTCCAGCATGTTTTGTTTATTGTGATGACAAGGTTTAGATCCCTGGAGCGTGTAGCTCTGAGGGATTGGGATTTCTTTAAGTGTAGCATGTCCAACAGCTCTGGGTTTGACATGGCCTTGTATGTTAAGCAGAGATCGCCTCTGAGTAGACGATATGCGACAGAGTATAGCTGGAGTTTTTCAAGGCGGTCAGTGTAGGGCATCTGCTTTAGGCCTGTGATTCTTTTAGTGAGGTATTTCTGAGGCCTTTCCAGTTGTTGCAGATGTCTTGAGAGGTACATACCAAATGGGGCATTGTATTCTATAATGGGTCTAATGAGGGATGAGTACAGTGGGACAATGACCTCCTTCTTTCTGGATGAAAAGCCCTTCGTGATGAGGTGTGCCACATAGAAGGATTTCCTGACTGTTGTGGCGATGGGGTTATCGAAGGTGAGACCACTGTCCACCTGTGTCCCTAAGTCTCTTATCACACTTTCTGTGTTTAGTGTACTGCCACCTATATGGTAATTCATGGATACATGTTTTTTCCCAAAGGGGATAACAATACATTTCTTGGCATTGAGCTTGAGCCCATGGCTCTGGCACCAAGCATCTGTTTCTGTAAGGCCCTTTTGTAGAGTATCCACATCATTTGGGGATTCAATAATGGCTCCCAGTTTGCAGTCATCTGCAAACTTTGTTAGCCAGAGTCCCATAGTGTTGACCTGTACTTCAGAGAAGTAGATGCCAAACAAGAGCGGCCCCAGGACTGAACCCTGAGGTACTCCACTTGTCACTTGTCTGGAGATGGATTTGGAGTTGGCTACTTTTACAGTATGAGTTCTATCAGTAAGCCATTTAGCAACCCATTGGGTGACATAAGGATTAATGCCCAACTTAGTAAGTTTATCTATGATTCCAGAGTGGGGGATGGTGTCAAAGGCCTTGGCAAGGTCTAGATAGGCTGTGTGGACCACCTTACCCTTGTCCATGGCTCTGGAGACTGATTCAAAGAAGTCAATCAGGTTCAGGAGACAGGATCGGCCCTTCACAAACCCAAACTGGGTGGGGTCCAGTGTTTGAAGGTTGCCAATGTCTTTGTTTATAAGTTCCATGATAATACGCTCCATGGCCTTGCAGATAAGGCTTGTCAGACTGATGGGACGGTAGTTTCCGGGATCCAAGGTGGATGCTCCCCTTGTGGATTGGGATAACTGTAGCTCTGCGCCACTCAGTGGGCACGAAACCTGAGGTGAGGCTATGATTAAACATGACACTTAGGTGAGGTGCCAGTTCATATTGTAGTTCATGTAGTACACAGCCCGGGATGTCATCTGGTCCCATGGATGCTGTATTCTTGGCTTTAGAGGGTGCGTTTTGTACCTGTGTGGCCGTTATTACTGGAATTTGGCAATCTTCCGGTATTGAGATGGGCCATTTAGGGGGTGAGAGGGGGGTGAAGTTGGCACTGAATCGATCTGCCAGGATATTGGCAATATCCTTTGGATCAGTATATTTAATGCCATTCTGTTTTAGCTCAGAGCAGATCTGAGCATTGCCATTTAGATTCTTGACATAGTTATAGAATGCTTTGTGGTTGTCTTTGGAATCTTTGGCAATTTTATTTTCGTAACTAGCTTTGGAGGATTTTATGAGGCATCTCAGTTTCTTACTGAGGCTAGTAAGGAGTTTTTGCATCCTGGGATTTTCCTCTTTTCTGCAAAAGTTTCTTCCTTTTGTTGTAAAGTTTGCTTATGGCAGGGGACCACCAGATTGGCTTCCTTTTTTGGATGAGAGCATTTTGGTTCTATTTGGGATGGCACGATTCATGCATGAGTGGATGTGCTCGTACAGTGCCTTAGTGTAGGATTCAGCAGTTGAACTTTCAGTTCCGTCTGCATGGGTGTTATGAAGTTTGTCACTTCTGACTTGAGTAGCATGAAGTTGGCTTTGGAGAAGTTTTTTATGGTGGTTTCTTTACTGGGGGGTGGGGGTGGGATGTGGATGTTAAGGGTGATTAGCTTATGGTCAGACCTGACTAACGAGGGGGTGACCATAGGTATGGAGCATTGATTTCCCATGTTGGTAATGACCAGGTCTAGGATATTGGTGCCCCTGGTGGGACTATGGATTAGTTGATCCAGGGCATTGGAATTTATGAATTCCAAGAACCGTTGCGCAAAGGTGTTGGGACATGAGTAGTTTTCCCAGTTAATGGCAGGGCAGTTAAAATCACCCAGTATTAGGGTGTTTGGTTCTATCTTAATATTTTCCAGTATGTTTAGAAAGGTGTAGTGAGAATCTTGGGGTATGGTGGGGATCTGTAGCAAGCTACAATTTGGATTGCAGTCTTACCTAGTGTTAGTTGCACTTGGAGAATTTCAGACACATTGTGTTGGCCAACTAGCTTGGTGGTGTGAATATCCTTGGTGAATATTGACACTCCTCCACCTTTAGTGTTTCGGTCCTGGTTTGGTGGCCGAAAAGTGTGGTAAGAGTTGTAGCCTGGTATTGCAGGGGTGCTCTCTGGAGCCTTGAACCAGGTCTCAGTTACTGCACAGATATCGATGTTCTCCATTTTTAGGAGTGCCTCGAGAGAGTGCATTTTGAGGTTTAGACTTCTAGCATTGAGTAGCATTACCTTCAGATTTTGCATGCTTGTACCTGTTACGGTGGTGGTTTTGTCCTTTGAAGTTTGCCTAAAAAAGGCACTATAGGGGTGGCAAGAGCCTTAGCCAGTAACCTGTCCCAGTGACATACAGTGATAAAAGCTCTGACTACTGTCTAGGTGACCAAAGTTTGATTAGCTATTTTGGCACTTGACAAAGCTAGCAAAGGAGGATGAGAAGGCTCATCCTGGGGGTAGGGTTGGACAGAGCAGGATGCATACAGCCACAATCCCTCAGAGGAGGGACAGTGGTATGGTGCTTGTCATGGGAACGGTCTTTCAGCTGATCAAACCACTAACTGGTTGATAGCCTTCATTATAGTGAGTGCAAGGGAACATACATTTACATAAGAAGCTGTTGTTGGTCCTGTGGTGATGCAGGCAGCTTTGCACCCCACCCAGTGGGTGGGATTAGGTCACACACAATTCTTGTCATTTCCAGGATGATGGCAAAGGCACAAGCAACCCTCATGGTTACCTACAAGATGGCTTCTCCAGATGGTTCTCAACCCATGTACTAAAGTAATTCTCTTGTATGGGAGAGCAAATGGGCAGAGCCTGAATGGAGGACTCTTAATGGCTGACAAGCACGAGGGCAAAAAGCATCCAGAAAAAAACATCACAAAAAACTCAGGGATAGTCACTTCAATACACACTCCTTTTCACCCACCAAGTTGTGCAAACTCTTTTAAAGAACAACCATACAGACAGAGTGAAACCAAAAAATACAGCCTAATCTTGTATGCCACAAACAGCATTGCAGGGGATATGGCATCATACCAATGTGATTCTACTTTTATCTAATGATTATTCTTCTGATAATGTACTCTGTGTCATAATAATATGACACTATATATTACCTTTCCCTTTTATACAGCATCCTATAACTAGTGACTCTGAATTTCAGTCCCCTGATTTAGTGCTTTCTTGGCATCTCTGAAGACAGCAGCAGTATTTGTTTAAATTCCAGTTGGATTTTGTTAGTTCAAGCTCCTAAGTAGATAATTAAACTAATTTTTTATACAATCCCCAAACAAGTTCCAAATTAGTTGCACATGTAAAGCCCTGGGATCTCACATGTACATACTCATCCTCACTCACTATCTCACACGTGATAAGGTTTCCATTCGTTCTTGTCTGTGCATCAGTCACTTTCTCAGAGGTGATAAGATTTCCATTTGTTCTTGTCTGTGTTCCCATTTGTATATGAACAACTCATAGTAAGAGAGCTTGCTGCCAAAAGCAATATAACAGATTATATGTTGTGACAAATTCCAAAAGGACATATTTCAGTATGTGTGTTGTGGGGTGAGGGATTAATCTCCTATATACATTGTGCTTTTTTTTTTTTAAATTTTGCATGGAGAGGCCCAAAGAATGTTTCTATTGCCTAGGAATGGCTCAGCGTCTTTTCTGTGTTTTGAGGAAGGATTGCTATGAAACAGTTCAAGAACCAAAGGCACATTCCGTTACTTTGCCACCCTGTTCAGGAACCACTGTTTGCTGCATATACCTTTCACAGTCATCTGTCTCAGTTTCAGCATTAGAAAGCCCTAGACATGTCAGCACTGCCAACCAACACATAGTTTTCCCTTTCAGTACTAACATTTCTTTAAACAAAAAAGTGTTCGGAAAAGGAATGCGACAACAACCATTTCTTTAAGTTGGATAAGAGCTTTTGTTCTGTTAATCGTTAATTTATTACAGAACTTCATTAGATCAAAATGAAAAAAACACTAACCACCAATAAATACAAACAAAGAACACAATAACTATGTAGCATCAGTCACAATGTAGTTACAATAGTTAACCTTTAAACCTCTTAAAGTAATATGAGTTCATAAAATGTGAAGTAATACGAGTTCATAAAATGTGAAGTAATACGAGTTCATAAAATGTGAAGCAGCAGGAAAAGGATCTGTACAACTTCTAAAAATGTAAAACATTTTGAATGTTACATGCAGCAGCAGTTATTCTAAAAATGTATGCAGTGTAAAAACATTTCCTGACTTCCAGCAGCTTAGTCTCTAATACTGCGCTAACATATCCCTTTTAAAATTGGATCTCTGACATTTTATTAAGCTATCTATTTCAAATTGCCCATAACCTGTGTTTCTTCCTACCTCTGCCTGCTGCCTCATGGAGATTATTTTTTTCATCACACTTGGAAACAGGCACTTCTGCTGTGGGCATATTCTTCCTGATCTTACTAGCCTTTACAATCAGTCCCTCCACCCCCCTTTTGCCTTTCTCTACTCCTCCTTTTCTTACCCTTAGTGCATTTTGATATCAGTTTCCCCCGCCCCCTTTCCTACCTTGCTTCCTTCCCTCCGAGGTGATAAATACTTGGCCCCTGTATTGGCACCATTTTTAAAATTGTAAATCTTCACCTAATTGGAGCATTCTTCCCAGCAGAGTGATCCCACATTGCAAGTAAGTGTATTCACTGCATAACCTTAGTCCATATGATAAAAACTAAGCTGTTAATATTGTGGAACCTCATATTTTATTAGTCGGAATTACTGTAGATGGTTTTATGGTAGTCAAACACAGTACCTCCAGCACGTTTCTTAGTGTGCAACTGTGTTTCAGTGCTAATCATCTTAAGCTCTCATACTCGGAACTATGGAAGCTACTTAACAGTTATAGTTTGCTCCAGTTCTGTTAACTTGATAGGTAGCTAGAAACATTTAACAAGTGACACAGTGTGTTTCTTGGAGTTTCAGCAGGCCACAAAACGCTAATGTTAGGCGGCAATAATATGATACATTTCTGACCCTAATATTATCAGTGGAACGGTAATGCTAGGCTGCAACAGTATAATTAAAATAAAACCAAACACTGGAGCAACAGAGGAAGACACCAACCAGGAATTAGTGTAAAAAAAACTTTTACTCAATGCTTTCATCAAAATGACTTCTTCAGAAATACAAATACAAGCATTTTTACACAGACTTATATATTTACAATCTCATGTCCCTCCCACCAATTTAATCAAATTAAATTACTTAACTATCAATCAACTTCTCAAGTAAAATTCATGCAGTGCATACCAACAAAAAACACAGTAAAATATTAACATAATATACTAAACATATTTAAACGCAATTAATAAAATAAAATATGCATATATATTCTTATATTAATCAACATTATGTCTACTATCTGATATATTATGTTAATATTTTACTGTGTTTTTTTGTTGGTATGCACTGCATGAATTTCACTTGAGATTGTAAGTATATAAGTCTGTGTAAAAATGCTTGTATTTGTATTTCTGAAGAAGTCATTCTGACGAAAACGTTGAGTAAAAGGTTTTTTACACTAATTCTTTGTTGGTGTCTTCCTCTGTTGCTCCAGTGTTTGGTTTTATTTGGTTCTTCTTCACTGGTGGTTATTTTTATTAGTGGTTTTGTTATGGGTCAAGCTCCAGAAGATTACCTGATAAACATGTCCTTACATCTTGCTGATGAGAGCCAGCAAGTTTAGCTGGCAGGTCTGTTTGCAGAGCTTCATAGCTTACAGACTTCTTTGGTTGCATTGACGAAAAAGATCCACATAAATGGTACTCTATCTACACCACAAGGGCTTATTTCATCTAGTCAAGCAGCTAGTGATAAAGGTACTGTTTTGTCTAATATGGATGAAGGATGTCCTACCAACAGCAAATTCATGCTTTATAAAGATGTTAAAGCTGCTCTGGTTTCAGAAGTCGATCCCTTCACTTTAATTAGTGAAGAAGAGGTGACTGAAACAAATGATAATGTCGATATATCTGATAAACTGTTCCATATGGAAAAGGGGCTTAAAAAATATAGAGCCCTTGTCATTAAGAAGAAGTACTTTGAGCGCTGCATAGCTTTACAAATTGTTCCAAAAGGATTAAGGTTCTTTAAGGCTCCGAATGGAGTTCTTAAGGAAGATCCATTTTTAAAGAACTGGTTTCCTTTTTTAATTTGGCAGGACTTGAGTTCCTAAAATAACTGATTAAGCGTAATAAAAATACACTAGCTACCTTAAAAGTAGAGCTAGAAGCCCTGGACAATGAATGCAAGCATTTTCTTGATTCCAAAAGTAATGCTATTCCATATGAACAAATGTTGGAATCTGTTGACAAATACGAGCGTTTAGTGGTTGAAAGAAAGTTTAAAAAGATCAACAGAGATCTAACAGCTTATGAAGAGGGTAATGCATTTTTTATTAATGCTAAATCTGCAAAGAAATCACAATATAACCCCTCTGTTACCACCACCAACAAATGCTCATACAGTTCTGCATTGAAATCTGGGGATTCCACCTTAAAAACTGCTGCTACAGCTATTAGAACTGTTTCTCTTACATCTGATGAGGTACGTCACTCGCAAGATAATGACAACGGCTCTAATAATTCTACAACGCCAATGAACAACACTACAAACTTACATTCATCTTCAGTAGCTGTTTCTGGGTTCAATAAGTACAAAGAAACTTCAAAAAAATGGCAATGGAACAACTATGGCAGCACAAGTGAAGCAGGGACGTGGCGAAGCTGGTTTCGGAAGTAGTCACAGACAATTTTGCAGGTTTTAGACCAATTTTTAGTGCACAATGTGATTTAAAAGTTTATAATCTTTCTAACTTTGTTCTTACTGATGCTCATTTAAGGGTGCTAGGACTAGGACTTAATTACATTCCTAGTAGTAGAGCTGATTTAGCAAACACATTGCTTAAATCTAAAGCTACATGTTAGAAAGTTAAATCTGACATACATTTTTAAAGATGTGAATGTATCCTATATAAGTACCCTTAGAAAACCGTCCACCTATAATCCTGCCCTGCATAATAAGTTAAAAGTGTTCAAAGCCTTTTGCAGCAAAGATATTAGGGCAATGTTAAATTGTAAGCTTGATAAAGTGTATTTCAAGTTAAACAGTGAAGAAAAGAAAGCTTTATATGAACTACAACACACTGACAGTGTCAGGTTTATGAAAGCTGACAAAGCGGGTGATGTGGTAGTGATATCTACAATTGATTACACTAAGGCAATGGAACAACTATTAAATAATAAAAATGAATACATAGAAATTAATGGAGACTTCATAGATAGAAGCTATTGATTTGTTAAATATGCTCTGTATGACCATCTAATGAACGGTGAAATTACAGCTGACATTTATGATTTTTTGGTTAATGATAGTCCTAGGTTGGGTATACTATTCGGTATACCCCAAATTCACAAGAATGTGCCTCATCCACCCTTTAGGCCCATTGTCTCTTCATCAGGTAGTATTACAGAGAGTTTATCACTGCATTTAGATGCACTTTTAAACCCTTTAGTTCAGAACTACCCTCTTTCATCAAGGACTCTTGGTCCTTTTTGGAATATTGTTTAGATTCTAGTTGTTATGGAACAGATTTTTTTATTTTAACTGCTGATGTAATTTTTTTATATACTTGTATTCCACAAGTAGAAGGGTTGGAATTTGTGTCTCAGTTTCCTACTAAATATACTACTTGGTCTAAGTCAACAGTAAAAACATGCTGCTCCTTATTAGAACTTTTATTAGACAATAACTTTTTTTATTTTTAATAAAAGAAGTTACAAACAGCTAAGAGGGGTAGCAATGGGGGCAACAGTGGCCCCAGCTTTTGCTAGTCTGGTAATGGAATGGTGGGAGAAAGAAATTTTACCTACTATTGGTCTCTTTACTGATATATTATTTTATTGTCGATACATAGATGACTTGTTTTTTATTATTAAGGGTCCCTCAGTCAATCACACCACATTTTTAACACAATTAAATGCTAGTTGTGATTTTCTAAAATTTACTTTAAGTGGCTTAGGTAACAAAATAAATTACCTGGATGTATGCTTGGAATGGGATACTACTGGTAAATGTTTTGCCAGTAGTATTTTCAGAAAAGTTACTTATGTAAATAATTATTTGCATTTTGGCAGTAATCATCCTATGTATATGAAGAGGAATGTGCCCAAAGGCCAATATACAAGAGCATCTCGTATGACAACTGATGATAATGTATTTCACGAGGAAATTGATTTTATTACTGAATTATTTGTGTGTAGATATTACCCGTTGACTTTACTTTGTGATATTAGTACTGACTCTGCATAACAGAAGGAATACTGAATTTTTTCCAATATTAAAAAAAAGGATTGCAAGTTAAGAACATTAATTGTCAGTGTCTAGTACTAGTGCAGGTTTTACTGTTTTATCATTTGTGCCTAGATGTATTATTAATATGTATGCTGACAGTAATAAAATTAAGGCAGTGTGTGTGTGTGTGTGTGTGTGTGTGTGTGTGTGTGTGTGTGTGTGTGTGTGTGTGCGCTCGCGCGTGTCTTTTGACTTTTCCCGGTTAGGGGTCGCCACAGCGGAACTCCGGTCTGCTAATGATTGGCAGTAGAGTTTTACGTGCTGGCTTGCCGGGCCTAACACACAACCTTCAACGAAGGAATGCCCGTTCACGTATGTCGCCACACAGAAGACGCTCTACTTGAGAATTGAACGGGCAACGTCTAACTGTGAGGCGACAACCACCACCACAATCTAATAAAATTAAAGCAGTAATTACCAATAACTGGAAGATTATTTCAGGTAATAATCAACTATCTACCACTTTAGGTAACAAACACAGTTTTGTGTTTAAGAAACCCAACACTATTAAGAACTTGTTAGAAAAGAATGATAATTTGAAATCTATGCCTGTATCAAATAAACCTAGGGGAATGTTTAAATGTTTCTGCTGCAGTGTCTGTAGATATATTCATGAGGGACTCTTTTTACATTTACCTCATTTAGATAGAACTATCAGTGTACAATGAAGATTCAACTGTAATTCCACCAATTTAATATATATTGCTTTATGTTCTGCTGTACTGCATTTTATATAGGTATGACTAACAGGAATCTTAACATGCGTATAAAAGAATATTATTATGCCATTAGAACTAAAGATGACAAGAATGCTTTGTTTAAACACTCTGTATTTTGTAGTTCTTATAAAAAATTCACTTTCAGTGTCTTGGAACAAGTTGACATTGATTTAAGAGGTGGTAATACAAAAAACAGATTAGAGAGAAGAGAATCATTATGGCAACTTAGACTGGGTGCTGACAGTTTCCCAGGTCTTAATGAATTTATTAATATCAAATGTTTTTTATCAGACAGTAGATAGAATGTTGATTAATATAAGTATATATATGCTTATTTTATTTTATTAATTGCGTTTAATGTGTTTAGTATATTATGTTAATATTTTACTGTTTTTTTTGTTGGTATGCACTGCATGAATTTTACTCGAGAAGTTGATTGATAAGTAAGTAATTTAATTTGATTAAATTAGTGGGAGGGACATGAGATTGTAAGTATACAAGTCTGTGTAAAATGCTTGTATTTCTGAAGAAGTCAATCTGATGAAAGTGTTGAGTAAAAGTTTTTTTACGCTAATTCCTGGTTGGTGTCTTCCTCTGTTGCTCCAGTGTTTGGTTTTATTTGTTTTTTCACTGGTGGTCATTTTTATTAGTGCAATAGTATAACTTATTTTCAATCACTTCTGTAGCTCAGTTACCTTATTAGTAGCACTCTTGATAGCGTGTTTCTTACAACGTTCTTTCTTGTTTGCTGCTGCCTACTTATCTTGATAAAGGGTACCTATCCCCCTAACACAGCAAACATCAGCGGCCATTAATTAACTGTATTGTTTCATTGTAGCCAACAGTTTTGGAAACACGCTGTTTAGACTGTATTGGTTTGCGTGTGTCCCCCACGGCGTAGTATAAGTGAATCTTTAAGTGCTTGTTTGCCACAGGCCACAACCACAATATTTCTAGACTTTATTGCATATCTCCACTACGACTGCTAAACAAAGAAAGCATTGTATTACCACTACTACAACAGATACACTGACTGTTATACTGTTCAACTATGCTCGTATATGCTATTTATTTATTTATTTGCCTTTTAACCAATATTGCCGTTATTGTAGTCTTACCTGATATTCAATGTTCAACAGTTACAAGGCTTTGATTCTGATTTCTGAATATTGTACTATAATAATTTTAGTTGGTCTATATTTCTTACAGTTGTATGCTATTCGTGATTCCTAAATGTGTAATAGCTGTTCAGTTTTTTAGCGCTAGTGGTGTTTTGCTAAATATACTATAGCTATACATTAAGTGCTACTGCTTTTCCCCTCACTCCTTACTCTTGCCTAATATATGTTGTTTTTCCATCCATTTCAGCTTTTTACCCAAAATAATTGCCCAGACTTTACCATCAAGAGCATACGGTCCAAAACAATCAACTGGAATCTATACAGGCCTGTCATCTCAGGATCTAGTGATTGTATGAAATAGCTCGTACTATAGCTTTATTACCTTTAACAGTATTGTAATTTTTCTCCGGGAGCACGCTGTTATAAAACCTCTGAAAGACCACCCCCTCACTCTCTCTATTTTTTCCTACTAATCTGTTGGTTTATACTAGCTTACAAGGGTCTTACCCCAGTCTGTGCCTCCTGAGTGCTTACACACCCTCTTTAGCTTAGTCTCTCTAACAGTGTGCCAACATATTCCTTTTAAAATTGGATCTTTGACATTTTATTAAGCTATCCATTTCAAATGGCCCAGAACTTGTGTTTCCTCCTACCCTAGCCAGTTGCCTCATGGAGATTATTTTTTCACCACATTTGGAAGGGGGAGCAACCCACTCTGCTCCCCTACCCCCATTCCCACACACCCCCACTAGATTTATACTTCTTGTAGCCCCACACTCTACCTTCCTGTCCAGTACTCTTCCATACATTTGTACTGTTCCCCTCCCCACCCAGCTTCTCCCTCTCCAATCTATTCAACTTCTCCCACCACCTACTTTCAGCATTTCATACAAACTCGCATCCTTCTAACTCAACCATGTATCATATATTACGCCTTCTAGCAATCTTCCTTGTCCTGTCTTCTTCACTACTACCATTATCAGTCTCCACCTCCGCTCACTCTAGAATAAATATTTCTCTCCCAAAATCCACAACACTAACCACCCACTGACAAACTAACCCAAGTAGTTACTCGGACATCTCACCATCCTTATTAGTAAACAACACACTATGCTCAACCAAACCTCTCCTCACCCTTACTACCACTAAGCTGAAACTAACACATTACCCACAATTACCATCACTAAGAACTGACTGTCCACACACACTACTACATCTCCTCCTAGTCTTACCCCAATGTAGAAATGTTCACCCCAATCCTGGACCAGTGAGCATAACTAAAACCACACACACACCCCAAAAACCCAGGATCTATACTTTGTAACTATCAGTGCACGAAGCCTCTGCAACAAAATTACTGAATTCCAGTCCTGGCTTTGTCACCCACTCCCCAGACATAGTAGCAATAACTGAAACTTGGCTTAAAGCACACATATCAGACTCAGAAATTCTTCCACTAGGCTAACATCCTCTGTAATGACAGGACCCATATAAAAGTAGAGGGAGTAGCCCTAATCTATAGAGACTCCTTAACAATAAATATATATCCAAATACAGTCACCACATTCGGCTGTCTGGAAATCTTAATAACATCCCTCCATATAAGCCCTAACAAACAACTCTGTATTGCTACCATTTATATTCCCCCTGGTCATAACATCCCCCACTTAGAAGACTTCCTAGGATGAGTTAACCATACTATCCTCCATGAAACTATCATTCTAGTTGACACAAACATCAACTGGCAAAACCTAACCTCCAAATCTCCTAACACTAGCATTAATCTCCATAGCTTCACTCAACTTATCATAGAGCCAACGCGTGCATTAAACACCCGGGCTGAAGCTATATTAGATTGGATCCTAGTATCCCACCCCCACTACTACACCAACACCGGTACCCTCCCAAACACCCTAAGCGACCCAACTACATGCATACACCCACAGAATCCATCTACATATCCCCAAACCTCATACATATAAATCCATCAGGAACCTCACCCACTTTAACCAAGATACATTTATAACCACCCTTCAAGTACAAAACTGGTCCTCATTAAAATCACTGCCCCTAGACGATGCTGTTCAATATTTTAATAACATCTTCCTTACCACACTAAATAGCCTAGCACCTCTTCATACTAAATGCTCAAAACCAAACCATGCCCCCTGGGTGACAAAGCATACCAAACTAACCCTCCTGTCTAGAGACAAAGCCTGGAAAATTTAGAAAAAAGGAGGACCTTAGAAAATGAATAAAATTACAAAAAGATTAGAAATGCTACAAAAAAAAACTTAACTGATAAAACTACTACTCTTCTAAACTCTCCTCCCAAAATACTAACCCAAAAAAAATTTTTGGAAATCCGTATCCCCCCTTCTCAATCCTGGTAACATTCAAAACCCATCACCCATTCCAGACAAAAACCCTCTCCAGATTGCACAAATATTTAATATACATTTTATTGACACCATCAAAAAACTAATCAAGGACTCATCCCCAAAAAACACCCCAGTCCCTAGCAATACCTCAATAGACCCCCTTATCCCCACAAATACACCTCCCAATCCACCCTTCTCACTACAACCCGTGCCTACATCCTTGTCCAAAAATTACTAACCAAATTAAAACCCTGCTCACTCTCGACTGATAACTTACCATCAAAATACCTACAACTAGCAGTCAGAGCTACAGCTTACCCTATTAGCATTCTTATCAATTGTTTAGTTACTGAATCGTATGTGCCTCAACTATGGAAAAAATCCATCATAACCCCACTCCACAAAGGAGGCAATGCTCAATATCTTTCAAACTACTGGCTAATCTCTATTCTCTCCCCACTATCCAAAATCCTGGAAAATGTATTCAAACCCAACTCCTAAGCCACCTAAAAAACAACCGCCTAGCTACAGCACAACATGGTTTCCACCCTGGTTATAGTACAACTACAGCTTTACTATCCTTTACCGATACAGTGAATAAAGCTCTTGATGCTGGCCTATCCACTTTAGTACTCCTGCTGGATCTATCAAAAGCTTTCAACACAGTAGCACACCCTAAGCTGTTGCAACACTTAGAGAAACTTGGATGCTCTCTAAGTGTAATAACCTGGTTTTCCTCTTACCTAAATGATAGACAGCAATACGTTAGATGGCAAAACCAACAATCAGATTACCTAGCAAACCACACAGGTGTTCCACAAGGATCCATTTTAGAACTACTTCTATTCAATATATTCATTAATGATTTAAATAAAGCCTCCCAACAAAGCATATTAATTCAATATGCAGATGATTCAACTATCATCTCATCCTCCAATAATCTCTCTAACCTCCAAAAAATAATCCAAGATGCATTCTCCTCCATAGAAACCTGGCAAAACAACACCCAACTAATGCCCAACCCCAAAGAAACTAAACTATTATTCTCGTCAAAACCCCCAGCTACCAATTTTAAGATTTTCTCCCTCAACAGAACAGAAATTAAACAACTACAATACGCAAAACTTCTAGGAATTACCATAGACAACAAACTTTTTTTTGTCGTTTTTTCCTTCATAGAATGACTGGCAGACTATGTAGGTGGCTAAATAAACCACACGCTGCGTTCAACAGTCTGCAGCAATATTAAAGCTAAAACACTGTCCTGTATCTGGGTGTATAAACATCCCTGTAGTGTCCATATAGCCACAGAAGTTGCATTGTCCACAGGGGCGAGTGCAATTTTCACCTTGAATATGCTGGCCATCCCCACCTTTACAGTATTGCTGCGGTCTGTAGAATGCAGCATGTGGTTTATTTAGCCACCTGCATAGTCTGCCGGTCATACTGCATAGGAAAACCCGACAGGTTAGAGAGCATGTATATAACATTAGAATAAGATCACAAAAACTCTCTCTAAGCATGTTATTGCACAGGGATATAATCACGTGTTTAGATTTATGGCCATAGAGATAGTTAAACCAACCCTACGTGAAGGTGACATTAGAAATCATACTGAAAGTAAGGAGGTAAGGTGGATTTTAAGGTTAAGAGCAGATAGGGGTAAGGTGCTCAATGAGAGTGCCTCTATTATGCCAACACTCAAGTCCAGGACACTTTCAGTTAAATAAATGTCTGATGAAATTGTGTTATGAAGATGTTTTATGCCAGAGAGTGTTGATTCACCCAATGTTATGCTCTTTTATATGTCTTAGGTCAGCACAATTTCTATACTGGCTACATAGTTATATTTATTGTGTCTTATTTTTAGTCGTATGTCTTTTTAAAAAAGGGGACTTGTGATTTTAAGCATTTTACTAGTTTGCGATTGGATGTTATGTAGTATTTAAATGTTTGATTAATTGTGTCCTTGTTTCATGGTCTGAAGAAGCTAATATGCGAAAGCATTTACCAGTATTAAATTTGATGTTTTATGGTTAAATAATTGTGTGGACTGCGTGGTTCGTTCATTCCCGTTGCTATTTTCATTTTATTTTCTTTATTTAATTTTACTGATCGACATCAAAAGTGAAAAATTACTGTTAACAAATGTACTTTAGAACAGCTCCCTTTTTTGTAATTAATCTGACCAGCTAATTCTATTTAGGTGAGCTTGTCCCTTGCTCAGCTCATCACTGCTGAGTCTGAACAAATTCTGAATCCTGTCAATGTCAACAATTAAGACACATGAAGCATTCCAAGCTGAGTTCCATGGGCTGAAATTCTGCTGCTGTGGAAACAAGGCAGGAAAAGTGACAATCTTTCACATTCAGAACTTAACTTGAAGCAAGATGCAGCAAAACCTAGACAAGCTGAAAGGAAATGCTAGAACTGCAATTTGTAAGTCATCAAGGTAAACTGCTGGTTATAATAAACTTGGGTGTCAAATGCATTACTAAATAAATCAATTAAAAGGGAATAAGAAAGAGTGCTGGCTGGTGGCAAATTGTTTTCAGGAATAGTAATATGAAAGTGCAGAGCAGACTAACAATAAAAAGATGAAAATAGCATATAATATACATAACAGGCTGAAATTAGAATAGCAGATGCATGTGAGATTGAACCATTTACATGTGGTAAAGAAATACAAGACACATGAAAGGTAAAAAGGTTACATCCACTGTCACAACCCCAAGTATTATGTTTTTTTTTTTTGCAATCATGTGAGATGTGCATATATACCCAGGGTTCAAAAGGGCATTTTGAAAAGCTGGCAAAGAAAACAGGAAATGTACATTTTATCTTGCTTTGCAAGTTACAGCTCAGAGCCACAGGATTTCAATTAAGTGGAACCACTAAACTTATACACGTGTCATTTTGTGCATGAGACTGCTAAACTGTCCAGTTCCCACTGTCTAACCTAAAATTAGGGTCATAACAGGTGCAGCTTACCACCCGGGTGGAATAAAGTTAAAAGAGGTCACCTCCACGATAATGCCTCATGAACTGCTGGCATATAGTATATTTTCAGCACTTCTCAGAAAGTGAGATACCAAACATCTACAGTAAGGTAGTTTACACAGCCTTCTATTAACATGAGAAAATAAAACTGTCTGCTTTGAACTAATGAACTATAACTTTTTATAAAGTCTTTCCATTACACATTTTTGTTTATGTTGAAATGATTTAGAAATACATTTTAGAATAGCTGGGCCTTATAATTAAGCCTGCAAGCAAGCTGTGTTTGGCTCTGTAACACATCTGCTCAAAGGCTTGCATCTTCTACCAGAATACTTCTCATAGGTTCATAGGTTAGTGTTTGTAAGGCAAACACCTTAACCATTAGGCCACCCTAAAGTACATGGAAGTGGAAGAAAAACAAATACTAAATCCATCCTTGTGGTTGAGTGGGATTCCTCCTAGTGCTCTGGTTTCCATCCACATTCCAAACACATGCAGTAGGTGGATTAGGCACTCAAAACTGGCCATAGCTGTGAGTATGCATGCAAGTGTGTTGTATTGAAGAAAAGCTACAGCAGGGCTAGCCAACCAACGGTGTGAACCTTGACCTGAGATGACTGTCACTGTTTAATTGGCACCCCGACCCCATGTGCAAAAAATCAGAAAAGTGGTTTTAGAAGGATGGACTAGAACAGAGGCCACTGAACAAGACATTCTCCACACAAGTCCATAGGTACAGTCCACAGAAAGAGGAAATCTGTTGGGAGAGCTACTTTTCCTGGTTCAAATCCAAGTTTATACTACACTCCCAAACAGATTTTTAAGCCCTCCTTAATTTACTCTGATTAACAGAATGATGTATGAACAGTGGCAGACTTGCTAGTCTTCAGAATGCAGTTACATTTATGAAGTATCGATCACTAGAATCATTTTTAGAAGGTCTCTCACACACATACATGCACACACAGCCTGTCTGTAAGGATGTTTTTAGTAAGGTAGCTGATGAATCCCAGCCAAGGGGCATGCAGGCCAGAATAAATCACCAGTTGCAGATCATTGCCTGTAAAATTAACCGATATGGCAAGTACTTACTTTTAAGGGCCACTTGCTCCAAATGTAATGACTGGATAGAATCTCAAGCATTGTTTCAAACACCAAAAATGACTAAGTCAAAATGGCAGAGGTGTGATTCATCAAAATGTGCTTTAGCACCAAACTTCCAATGGATGCACTACTTCTACAGCGGAAATACAAGCTACAGTGCATATTACAGGAATGCAGCACAAATATCTGCTGTAGATATGCTTCTGAAACAAGCATCAAAAGAGCTCCATTCCTGATGAAATAAGCCATCATGACACTAGGAAATGTATGGCTAATCCTCTAGTAAGAAAAGATGACATAACTAGAAATCCATATGGAAAGGGCTGTCTAGACACCCTCCTTGCATGATGCAAAAGACAGAAGCCCATCTTCCTTTGCTCACAGACTTGACACAGGCAGAAATGTAACCAATGCTGAAACCCCAGTGTGTGGAAAATGCAGCACTCCTCCAATCCCACAAGACACCCACTCCTAAAAGAATGTGGATAGAGTTCAGGATGACTCTTCAGTAAGATAGAAATATTGCATCCTAATGGGTGCCCAAGTCCTTTGTGGAACACAATATAAGGCTCTGTAAGAACAGCTGGCTAACACAGGAGTAGGACATCTGCCTGTCCAGCAAGTGGATGGTAGGTGACCGCTTTCAGGGGGTGGCAGGGCTACTTCACTTGTATGAGTGAGTGATATATCTTACAATGTATCTACTACATGCCTATCCTTTGCATATTTACCAGTATATGTCAAGGTTAAGAATAGGCCAATTAAAAAAAATCACTGGCCCTTCATTAACTTGAGTAGCTATTTCTCTCATGCAGATAGAACAGTAAAATGCAACTGGTAGACCAAGGGTCAAACATTTTTTTAGTGGTAAACACACATACTAGATGTGCAGTGTGGAAAGCATTCTATCAGCAAATGACAGCTCCAGGATCTCACTGGGGAAATGCAGTTGTGAAATACAGAACACTGAACTAGATATGCCCAAAAGTGGACAGAGTTATTCTGCCATAACAGTGGAATTCCCACTGCCTGGGAAATAAAGCCCATGATTAAATGGGTATGAAATCAGGCTGTTAATGGGCCATGAGAAAGAGCTTCAGTTTGTCTACATGAAACCGTCAAAAAGGCAAGGGATATGTAGTTAAAAGGAAGGCACACAGGAATCTTCACATCCACCCTATGAAGAATGCACCATGGTCAATGCTTTCCTGCCCTGGTGAAAGAAGCAGAACTTGAGTAGAACTGAACTTTCTCTGACTGTCAGCAGGTCAGTTTGTTTCGGGCTCCATAGCAAGGCTGGCACTGTGACTGAAGGTGTCATACAGGATATCTAAACTTTGGGGTCTATTGGGAAGAAGTAAAATTTTTAGATAGCATTTTAAAAAGGGTTGCAGGTAAGCTTGTAACCAGCTTACAGCCCTGTGTGAATGACATGTTCGACAAATTAAGTAAACTTTTTCAAAATAAAGTCAGTGTCAATTATGGCAAGGTATTATTACAATAACACTTGGAGATGCAGTTTTTTTTATCAGGGAAGCCTAGCTCCATGAAGCACAGGGATGGAGCTCTGATGGTGACCAAGATGACCTGAGATTAGTTAGCTGCCCCAGCACTGGAAAAGACAGGTAGGAAGGACGAGGAGTGAAGCAGAATGACCTGGGGAGAGGCAGGAGTTTCCACATATCTGGAGGAACACAAGGTGGTGTGATCTCCATGGTGGAGACTGGAGATACCATGTTCATGCAGCACGGAAAGGTGCTGGGCTGTTTGAAGACAACTGCCCTTGCATAATTAGCAGTACACTCTTTGGACAGTCTGCTGCACCATCCCTCCTAAGCACTGTGCAAATTACAAGCAGTAGGGACAGAGAGAAAACTACAAAATTCTCAAATCACTCTCTCTCCCTCTCTCTTTCTTGACTGACTCACACCAGTTGGCACAAATGGGTTGAATGACCATGAGACAATCGCATGGTCAGGAGGCAGTAAGCACAAGAAGTAGCAAAAAAAAAAATCTGTCAGGAGACTGGAAAATGATTTTAAAAAGCATACACTACACTGGAATCTGAACAAGATTTGTTTGGAAGTTGGAAGGAGCCTGCTGTACTGTGTATTAATGAAGGTGCTGCCATTCTAAAACAATGTGACATGAGAAAGTAGCTAGAAGTGTTGGGGTTGGGATCATTAGAAAAGGGAAGCAGTATACGTTGCTCCAATCAAAAAAACTCCATTATCTCTAAGATGCTCAAAATATACAAGAATACTTAACAGAGTTCTGTCAGTCTGACAGTTAGTGCAGAAGATTAAAGCTCTGAGGTGTTAATGAGCCACTTCCTGCAGTCAAGGGTACAGGATTTGATTTCTTCCTTCTCATTAATGTGCGACTCTGAGCCACTTGACTAGAGACTGCTCCCTGATTGCCTCTGAAAGGGGACACTTGTCTACAGTGGCCTTACCGTTACAGTTAACAAATGTATTAAATAAATAGAAAAAATAAAATAAAAAATAAACAAGAGCTCAAAGATGAAGATGATGAGATCATCAAATGCAAGAAGGGCAAAATGAAGAGTAACTTAACTGATTTTGCTAAAGGTTTATTTTTTTTTCATGGTAATGTTGCAGTTCTCATGGAAGAGCATCCCAAAGAAGAGGAAGGGGTAGTGCAGACTCTTCAGTTTCAAGGGTGGATGTATGATTAGCGAGAAGCATCTTGTCTAAAAGTTTTGCAAATTAAAAGGATTCCATTCCTTTCGAAGTCTCCTCCAACAATGAAAGTAGAGGGTAATAAGTCACCTATCAAGGAACAAGTTGTAGCAGACAAGGAAGGGAAGGACATACTAACCTCTAGGAGTTGGGAGAACAGGGAATTTGAGCTAGGCTCCTCTATGGTTTCCTGGTCTGCAAGCCTTGTTACTACCTGTCAACATGAACAATGACAACAGACTTCCTTCACATCAATATTAAAAACCTCATCAGGCTAGATCCACACCAACAGCAATTTTGTTTCATAAAAGGAGATCTTGTATAATTAACCAGGTTAACTTCTTTGAGAAGGAAACACAAGCTGTTGGCAGAGGCCACACCATACACACTGTTTGTCTTGATCTGGTCAATGGATTTGACACCATCCCCCATGCTAGGATAATTAATAAACTAAATGCATTACAAATATATTCCTATGTGGTAAGATGGAGAGCAAGCTGGATAAAAGATCGAATCCACATGGTGTGGGTGCCAGGGGAATCATCAGAGAACATGAAAGTGACCACTCATGTCTCATAGGGCTCAATGCCTGGACCGCTTTCATTTGGTATTACTTCTATGGCCTAAAGATTGAAAACCAAGACTTGTGACTAAGTTTGTTGAAGACTGCAAACTGAGACTCATTGTCAAATCTCCCTCTGACAAAGAAGCTCTCCAGCAAGAATATACACTTCTAAACATCTGGTATAATAAAAATAGGCATAGATTAAATGCCAAAAATGCAACAATACTATATCCTAGTTTAATATAAAAATGTACTTAGAGACCTGGGAACCTGGATAGGTAATTCTCCATCTTTTGAACGGATATATATTATGTTGTCGAACCGTAACAAGTTTGAATGCCATATTGTCGAACCCATATGTTCGAATTTGGAAAAGTCCGAATGCTTCAATGGGGATTTCCGTTCAGTGCGGAAAGGGAAGATTTCCCTTTACTGAACTGTAGTGTGATTGGTATATTTAAAGAGAGGCGGGTGTGGGGTGCACATCCCCCCATGTGGGGGGTGCAGGGGGGCTTGTCCCTCTGCTTACAACCGATAGGTAGGTTTTTTCTGTTTTTTTTTTTTTTTTTTTTAACGTTTTGAAAGTTCGAATGTATGGGTTCGACCATATGGAGTTCGGACTTTTAAAAGTTCAACAGCATAATATGAACCCCTTTTGAACACCATGTAGCAGCTGCTGTCAGGAAATCCTACCTGGCACAGATGACTACTAAGGGACTATTATCCAGATCTAAAAAGATTACTGTCTCCTTGTATTCAGCACTGATAAGATGCATTACAGAATACAATACTCCTTTTGGGATGTACCGCACCAGACATATCTGGAAAGATTCCCACAGCTTCCTAAAAAGAGAATCAAAGGCTTAACATCCTGAAGTTACTAGAAAACACTAGAAGCACTGTCCCTCTTTTTTGTGTTTTACAGGAGCCTTGGGGAGACCTATGCCTGGCTTTCTGAGCAACTTGGGGACTCAGTAGTCCAGAAACTCTTGTACCTTCACAAATCAAACAATCCCACAAATATTAGAATAAGAGATCTAAACCTGCTTCAGCAGATCAATAAAACAAGGTGGAGAGACAGATTCGTTACTCTACATCTCCCTCATCTTGGGACTAGATCCCCACCTCCCATGCGCAGGAAAGTAGTTTGATATACTATCTTCCTTCAAATGGGACCAGGATAATTGGATGGGTACTCATAAATTCATCCAGGGCATGTCTGGCACAGCCCTCCTGCAGAAGGGAGGTAGTGTCTAGGAAGTGGCAAGATGTAATGCTCACATGATTTAGTAACCTTGAACTGTCTATGAGTCCTAGGAAGTGAAGTTAAAGTTACAAAATACACAGACTACTGCAAAGCCTCAAATAGAAACTAAATTAGAATACAATTTCAGTTCAGTATCATACAGGATCCTTTTTAGAGTATTAAGCAGGAGATAATCAACCAAAAAGTGTATATTAATGAATCACATCCCTCATTCAGAAAAGATATAATTTCTCGGAAAGTTTAACCAATCAAACACTTTGATTTCCTGAGCTTCCCAATTATTATGTATTGTCTCTAGTGCAGGAACATCCATAGGCAATAGTTGA
The DNA here is from genome assembly GCF_019279795.1 of Protopterus annectens. Taxonomy (NCBI): domain Eukaryota; kingdom Metazoa; phylum Chordata; order Ceratodontiformes; family Protopteridae; genus Protopterus; species Protopterus annectens. The sequence continues at coordinate 144,976,971 of NC_056747.1, forward strand.
AGCCTTAGTGCTTTCAAGCTGACTAGAAAGTCTTGGCAGCTAGGCAGGCATTCAAACAGGTTTTGGTCTAGCCCCCACTCCACTAGTAGCCCTACACTTGAATAGTGATCGTGGTTCGTCAGTTCTCAGTTACTTAACAATGTTTGGTGGCGAGCCAAACCACCACATCCCTCTTCTGCCTATCAGTAGCACAGCTAACCACAAAAGTCCTGTGCAAATGTGGGCCACAATGGATGGATTGTAAACTGTACAACTTAATATAACAAACAGCAATGTGCACAATCAACTAATCTAATGGGTGAAAATACTAGGATGGTTAACTGCTCTAATACTTCCCTTTCAAAGATCAGCTGTTAAAAAGTTAGTATCTAAAACTCATCTGTACTATTTTACCTCAACTGGCAGTACTATCACAATTAATACCTCCAAAATGAGTAGCATATCCACAAATATCTGAGTGACAGGTGGACATCAATGCTGATAATTTATGACTGCGTTAAGAAATAATGTCCTTCCATGGTACCAATTAGCCAGTTTACAGTATCTGAAATGTGCTATAATACCTTTCTTAGTTAATAATTTGACAACTATTGTAGATACATTATTAAAGAAAAATTGAGAAGTAGCTGGTGCCCACCTCACACAATGAAATGCTTTATAATACCTATTATAACAGAAAGCAATCTCCCAGCCCTTTGAAAATGATCTGTTTACCTACTGGCACATTCCTTGTTCACCATTTACATATGCTGCATATGAATACTTCACTTTTCTGAAAGGCTGGCTGAAGTGCTACTCAATGTCTAGCAGACAGTGAGTAACCCAACATTTGGGGAGTGTGAAGATTGGGAAGAGATGGTTAAAGGCTGCCAGCCTAGCCAAATAGAATTGTGCAGATAATTCTATCATTTGTAAATACTGTGAATGTTAAACTTAAAACAATGTGGCAACATTGCCATCTGCTGTAAAGAAAGCTAAGTTAAGCAATTCTTGTTGGTACTTTGAAATTAAAATTATTTCATCACTGTCTTTGATGTTTTACAAGTCGGCTCCAGTCTGGCTGGATGGGGGCTTTCTATTGTTTTAAGGCTAAAGTTAATGACCAGAATTTACATGTGGAATGTCCTTTATTGCTCTAAGTCTAAAATAATGTAAATACAGTTAATGTGTAGCCTGGGAACTCTAGGAAGGGTGAAAAAGATGATGTAATGATTATCAGAACTGGAGTTTCAATTTAAACAGTGAGAACCAGAGATTGTTAAGCATTTTGATCTTGGACATCTAACTCAGCACTGCCTGTTGTCTTAAGTAAGTTATCTTAGAAGTGTGGTTTTTTGTAGAAATAGCTAGGTTTGTAAAGATTAGACTAAGTGTTTTTCTGTTATGTCAGAACTGTACTACTGAATTATTTTAAGTTACTGTGTGATCTCTGTAGTCTTGAATATCACTGTGGTGTAGCAGTATTGTCTTGTGTTTTTAGTATTTATTATTAAATATTTTAAAACCTTTCAAATGTGGCTGGTTTATGTAGAGATAAATTAAGCTCTAGAGTACATTGCATGCTTATAAGTGATCCTGTAATAAGCAGCTCCTTTGATTGTACGATACTAATAAATAGAAAAGCACTTAAGTAACACTGCAGGTAAAATCACTGAACCTTTATTGTCCAGATACAAAGAACCAGAAAAAAGACTTCACTGACTAAGCGCTTTCACCCTCCTGGGCATCTTCAGAGTCAGTTAACTTCATTAAAATCAAGCTTTAACTACACTTGTCAATTAATGCATAATTGAACAAAACCAATGAAAAAGTCAAATAGTTAATTAATTAACCCCTTAGGTATTTGTTAAACAAATTTTTGTCTTTAAAAAAAAACAGTATTTCTTAATACAGTGTACTAAGTTCACAGTGCAATTAGTCAAAACAAAAACAACAACATATATTGTTTAAAATCTAAACAAAACAAAACTGATGTCTATTTTCATAGAAATATGTTTGAATTTTTGTATATTAAATACATGCTGCCTTATGTCTTAAAATGCAAGCTAGGGAAAGAGTATCATTAATACCCGGAGCATTACTAGCATCCAATCTTACCTGCCATAGGCATTCCCTTACCTCCAAAATAGTTTTATAATCTCCCCCACACTCTTTTGTGTAAAGCCTATCTATTACAAAGAATATAAACTTTTTGAAATTTGGACAGTTATTCATGTGGATATATAGTGAATTAGTGTTTTTTTTATTTTTTATATCTCTGTAGTGTTCTAAAATTCTTTGTCTTAGCTTTCTAGTGGTCATACCTATGTAGAATGCTGGACAGGATAAACAAGTGGCAACATAAATAACAATATTTGTGTTGCAATTACAGTGGCCCGGACTCCTCAAAGTTCTCTTGAAATTGCCTACACAAACATAGGGACCATTGTGGATAAATTTACATGCTTTGCAATTGCCACATTTAGCCATTTTGGCAGGTCTTTGTCCAAAGGGTCTAGGTGTCTTTTCTAACAATTCCTTCATATTCAAACCCCTACTGTTTATAAAGGTAGGCATTCTACCTAGTGTGTCATATAAATCTGCAGGGATGATGTTTTCCCAGGCCCTATGGATAACACTCGACTTCAAATGCTAAAATATTGTGTTGTAATACCATTCCTATTGGCACATTTTTTCTATCAAGTTTACTGTTGTGATTAATAACTTTATCGCCCGTCCTTTGTGTGTCGTACAAAATGGGAATACAATCAGTAAACCTTCTTCTAGATATTTCATTTTGAAGCGTAGTGAGCATGTCCAGTGAGTAACACCTTTGGACAAATAAATCCCTCAGGATCCCTAGTTCAACTATAAAATTGTCGTCCTTGCTAACAATACGAGACAACCTGATAATCTGGCCCTTGACCACATTCCTCTTAATATGGGAAGGGTGGCAACTATTGTAGTGTAAAAATGAATTACTATAGGTTTTCTTTCTATACAAACCAGATTCTATTTTTCCATTTTTAATATATAATTGTAGATCCAAATAATCAATACTCCTATTATCAACCTTGTGTGTACATTTTAAGAATGTAGTAGTGTGATTCAAATATGTTTTAAATTCTTCCAATTCGTCATGTGTACCCTTCCAAAAAAACAAAATGTCGTCCAAGAATCTTAAGTAGATAGACATCTTTGTTCTAAATTCAGATCTCAACACAAACTGGTCTTCCCATTCTGCTAGAACAAGGTTGGCATATATGGGCGCACATTTAGCGCCCAATAGCTACCCCAGTGGACTGTCTGTAGTATTCATCTTCGAATCCAATGTAGTTGTTCTCCAAAACCATTTGCATCAAATCCACTAGTAAGCCCTTCTTGTCCTGTTGTAAATCAGTGTGTTTATCCAAACTCTTACCAAACCAATCTAGACCAATGTCATGTGGAATCACTGAAAATAAATTAATAACATCAACTGTTACTAATAAAATTTCACCTAGATGTTCATCATTCAAAGTTCTAAGGCAGTCCAAGCAATGCCAGGAATCTTTTAATATACAAGGCAACCTATCCAAAATCTCCTTAGTCATAATGTCTATATATGAAGCTAGTGGTTCAGTTTTACAGCACCTAGCTGCAACTACTGGTCTAAAGGGTGGATTAACTATGTTTTTGTGGATTTTGGGTATTCCAAATAGAGTAGGCATGACCGGATGTTCCACCTGTAAATATTTATGCTCCTCTGCATCTATGACTCCTTCACATAACATCTCATAGAGCTGCCAGTCTATTTTGGTGTATGCCTTCTGGACATCAAATTTAGAGACTAACTCATATGTGTTGGAATCACATACGATACTCTGCACCTGCATTGAGTAATCAATGTTGGTCATAATAACTACTCCTCCTCCTTTATCCGGTTTCATAACCCTGTATTCGTTATTGGCTGAAAGATCCTTTAAGCAAAATGCTTCTGCAGATGTTAAGTTTTTGTCATACACTACCTGTCTACTATCAATTAGATGTCTAATATGTGTTGTACATAAATGTTCAAAAGCCAAAACTGCAGGGTGGTGTGGAGGTATAAATGTACTATCAGGTTATCTCGTACTGTTAGCGAGGACGACAATTTTATAGTTGAACTACGGATCCTGAGGGATTTATTTGTCCAAAGGTGCTACCCGCTGGACATGCTCACTACGCTTCAAAATGAAATATCTAGAAGAAGGTTTACTGATTTTATTCCCATTTTGTACGACACACAAAGGACGGGCGATAAAGTTATTAATCACAACAGTAAACTTAACAGAAAAAAATGTGCCAATAGGAGTGGTATTACAACACAATTTTTTAGCATTTGAAGTCAAGAGTGTTATCCATAGGGCCTGGGAAAACATCATCCCTGCAGATTTATATGACACACTAGGTAGAATGCCTGGCTTTATAAACAGTAGGGGTTTGAATATGAAGGAACTGTTAGAAAAGACACCTAGACCCTTTGGACAAAGACCTGCCAAAATGGCTAAACGTGGCAATTGCAAAGCGTGTAAATTTATCCACGATGGTCCCTATGTTTGTGTAGGCAATTTCAAGAGAACTTTGGGGAGTCCGGGCCACTGTAATTGCAACACAAATATGGTTATTTATGTTGCCACTTGTTTATCCTGTCCAGAATTCTACATAGGTATGACCACTAGAAAGCTAAGACAAAGAATTTTAGAACACTACAGAGATATAAAAAATAAAAAAAAACACTAATTCACTATATATCCACACGAATAACTGTCCAAATTTCAAAAAGTTTATATTCTTTGTAATAGATAGGCTTTACACAAAAGAGTTTGGGGGAAGATTATAAAACTATTTTGGAGGTAAGGGAATGCCTATGGCAGATAAGATTGGATGCTAGTAATGCTCCGGGTATTAATGATACTCTTTCCCTAGCTTGCATTTTAAGACATAAGGCAGCATGTATTTGATGTACAAAAATTCAAACATATATCTATGAAAATAGACATCAGTTTTTGTTTTGTTTAGATTTTAAACAATATATGTTTTTGTTTTGACTAATTGCACTGTGAACTTAGTACACTGTATTAAGAAATACTGTTTTTTAAAAAGACAAAGATTTGTTTAACAAATACCTAAGGGGTTAATTAATTAACTATTTGACTTTTTCATTGGTTTTGTTCAATTATGTATTAATTGACAAGTGTACTTAAAGCTTGACTTTAATGAAGTTAACTGACTCTGAAGATGCCCAGGAGGGTGAAAGCGCTTAGTCAGTGAAGTCTTTTTTCTGGTTCTTTGTATTTGGACAATAAAGGTTCAGTGATTTTACCTGCAGTGTTACCTAAGTGCTTTTCTATTTATTAGGATCCTGTAATAAGCCCTTCCAATAAGCCTTGATTGCTTAGTTACACTACTATTGGATAATAATTGTTTGTGTCTTTCGGCTTTTCCCGGTTAGGGGTCACCACAGCAGAACTCCGGTCCGCTAATGATTGGCAGTAGAGTTTTTACGTGCTGGCTTGCCAGGCTTAACGCACAACCTTTAACGAAGGAATGCATGTCGCCACACAGAAGACGCTCTGAGAATCAAACGGGCAACGTCTAACTGTGAGGCGACAACGCCACCACAGCACCACCACCGCAGTAACTATTGGATAATAATATTGTCCAGTAATAAATGGACACCCTTTTAAGGACCTTTGGGTAGCTGATGATTATTAGCTGGTGGTGGCAGGAATTACTACCATATAGTCTGGGTATAGGGGCAGAGCTGGAGAATCTGTGTCAGCCTTCCCCAGGAGTGTCGGTGAAGTTGTATAAATACTTATCTCAAAGTGTGTGTGTGTGTGTGTGTGTGTGTCAGCTACTTGGGCAGGGACATGAAGCACTGGTTGGACAGAGAGGGTACTGGAGGTTAGATTGCCAGCTAGGCTGTGATGTGGACCATATAGCTGTGCCAGTGGGGGGTGTTATTGGGGTCCTGGGGAGCAAGGGAGCGACCAGCCCCGGAATGACTGTGATTTCTGTGTGCTCTTAAGGGAAATTGCACTTTACTGTGTGTATTTGTTATCCTTTCCTCATATATGGCGTTAGTGGTGAGGACTGAGGCTCCTTGATTGCTGGGCCAGGGCACAGGCATCACAGGGAGTAAATAATTAGTTCTCAGAGTTGCAGACCTAGAAAACTTAGAAGTTACATGTATGACATAATAACTTATGGAAATAATCTTTGCCAGTGAATTATTTTCCAATCTTCCAAAGAAAATGCATGACTGACAGAAAAGAGCACAGGAGTTGACTATTAAAATCAGGAGAACCTTGGATGTGAACCACAGTCTGGTGTTCGGAGATGGAGATGAACTGGAGAAAAACGGTACAAAAAATAAGATCCTTACCTTAAAAATAGAATGATCCAAATAAGGCTGCCTCCTAATTATACAACTAATAACTGCAAAGTTTAAAGACAAATAATCAGAGTGATAAACAGATTTACACAGATGTGCATTCAAAACGGAAGCAGTATTCAACAACTTAAAAATCTTAATACTATCAACCTCTAAAGCAGACTTATCAACTACAAAAATGGTTATAATATAATTTTGATAACTTATCATAAGCATTAGTGCATTCAGTACCCTAAACGTCCACAATGCTAGTTTAATGTTTGTTCCTGGCAACATATCATACACTTTAGTATCTTTACTAGAAAGGTTACAACCACCTAAAACTATATGCTTACTATCCTTTACATTAAATCAAACTGATCTTGCTTGGGTCAAGTGAAAGAGATTTAAAACACTATTCAAAATCCTGACACACTGTAACGGGTCTACTTTATTTACGTAAAAGCTTAAAACAGCGAATGCATATGCATCAAACCATATGCATCGAACCGAGAAACCATCGAAACACAATAAAACGGAACTACACAGCAAACATGACATGTAACACCTGTAGGCAGGGGGGCAAACCCCCCCTGCACCCCCCACACTCCCCCGCTACTTAAATATACCAACTTCGAGATCGCACTACATTGAAGTAAATGGAAATCTCCACCTACGGAGATTTCCGTTTACAGTTTTTGACGATTCGCACTTTCAATGCATATGGTTCGATGCATATGCATTCACTGTTTTAAGCTTTCGCGTAAATAAAGTAGGCCACTGTGACAGCTTTACAAGCCTTTGGAATGTCTATTGATTTAGCATTGTGGTGTAAAACAACTCTCTCAAAGCTTTCAGATTTTCAGGCAAAGTGAAATCTGGTACATAAGCAGAAATATCAGAAGGTATCTCACAAAACTTTTGTATTTCTTCAGATACAGTAACAGCAGTTCCACTCAAAGTGTTCCAACATTACCTGGAAAAAAAACCACTAATATTGCGTCAAGAAGAATGACTTATTTTACTTTCTTGGCCCTCTTAAGTCTTGAAAATTATTAGAATGCCTCCTTAAAAAGTATGATGATGGGTCTGGGAAAATGAATGCTTAACAGAATACTGCTTAGTAAAATCAGCCTTAACTTTAAAACAACTCATTGCAAACATCTAACAATCAGATTCAAAAGGGGCAGTGCTATTCCCTATCAATTAAAATGGAAACTGCTGTGCTGAGGAGAACTGAAAGCATGATCATCAACTGAGTCAACTGGAATGGTGCAATCATTCAGAAATGTAGCTGAACAACCGATCTCATGTTCTGCACTGCTACGAAGAACCTTCAACAAGAAATAACCAATGACGAACTTCATTTTAGATAAAGTACAGTTTTGTACCTATTATAAATGTAGATGTTCGAGTGTTCACACTGCTGCAGTCATCACACTTGGGTTATCCTGCCGTCAGGCGGTCCCGCAGTCAGCCAGAGTTCCAAAGTCTTGGTCCGGCGTCGGTTGCTGTCGCCTCTTCCCTGACGTCAGTGCGCCAGGGGTATATAAGATGCATCCAACGCCATTTTCTTCAGTTTTTCTTGCCCCAGATGTTAGGTGCCCCCAGGTAGGTAGGCAATACATATTGCTAATAACAATTATACATATAAAATAACAACAACAATACCTTCTTACAAGCAAATACACCACAAAGGTTGTATAGGATAGAAAGATATAGTTAAGGCCAGCTAGTTCAGAGGGGATGGAGGGAGGCTAACCAGGACTGCAGCAGTGTGAACACTCGAACATCTACATTTATGGTAGGTACAAAATAAGAAGTTATGTACCTACCATAACGTTCCATGTTAGTTGTCTTCTCTCGCCTTCTTTCTTGCTTGATGGGTTCGGAGCCGATCCTCGGCTCCGACTCGGCACTTGCTTTAGCTCGAGAACTCCTTTTACCAGCTCGAGGCAGCCCCATATCCCATGATGCAAGGCAGTAAGTACCCAGATCTCGTTTGTTGACAAAGGGCAATAACACCAAGCATAAAATACTTCCCAAAGGAAGAAGAAACTTACAGATGGAAAAAGGACCAGGTCTGAATGGTCTTTAGCATAATAGTTTCTTATACAAGGTCTGTCCAGGCCAGGGGAAGGAGGGAGGGTCGCAAGAAAGAAGGCGAGAAGACAACTAACATGGAACGTTATGGTAGGTACATAACTTCTTAATGTTAAGTTGTCAATCTCGCCTTCATTCTTGCTTGATGGGACCGCCCCTAGCACCTCTATCCTGGGTGGCTCAATGGAACAAACTCTTGAGGACTGTAGAGCCAAAACTGGCTCTGTCCCTGGAGGCCAAGTCCAATTTGTAATGGGAAACAAAAGTGTGAGGAGTGGCCCAAGTGGCCGCTGCACAAATAGTGTCCAAAGGCAGTCTAGCTTGAAAAGCTGTAGAAGTAGCTAAACTCCTAGTTGAATGTGCTTTAGGTTTTGAGCACAGCTGTTTTCCCCTGATCGTATAAATTTCAGTGATGACCGAAGAAAGCCATCTGGACAAAGTCACTTTAGAAACAGGAAGGCCTTTTTATTATCCGCATAGGAAACAAAAAGTTGATCAGATTTTCTAAATTTTTGTTCTGTCCAAATAATATCTAAGCCGACGGGGGACGTCGCGAAAATGTAGCTTTTGTTCAGCTCTATCTCAAAAGTTAGGAAAAATACAGGAGATCAATGGATTGATTCAGATTGTTTTTGAAGCGACCTTAGGTAAAAAGGATGGATTAGTTCTCAAAGATACTCTGTCTTTGTGAAAAATCAAATATGGGGTCGAACCGAAAGAGCATGAAGTTCAGACACCCTCCTGGCAGATGTAATAGCCACTAGGAATAAAGTTTTCCAAGAAAGATATTTCAGGGAACAAGAAACAGCTGGCTCGAAGGGGAAGAATCAAGGATGTCAGCACTAAATTTAGATCCCACTGAGGAGGAGGATTCCTGATTGGAGGCTTTAGTAGGAAAATTCCTTTCAAGAAGGCCCTGCAGAGCCTATGGGACATAATATTATGATCTGCTATCCCGACATGAAAATTAGAAATAGCAGCCAACTGAACTCTGACTGTGGAAGAAGAGGAGCCTGCATGAAAAATCTCTGCTAAGAAGTCCAGAACTGCCTGAACAGGGGCAGTAAAGGATCAATATTTTGGGCCTTAGCCCAATAAGAGAAACGTTTCCATTTGCTTGTGTAAATCCTCCTGGTAGAGGATTTTAGTGAAGGTACTATGATATCTCTAACTGGGTTAGAGATCAAAGGAAGCCTGGCTAAGGAAGGAAGTGGAGCAACCATGCTGTGAGGTTGAGAGAAGGGATTGACCGGTGCAGCTGACCGGATTGGTGAATCAGTAGATCTGGCACTGGGTCCAGATGCCACGGATGCACCAAAAGGTGATGATGGAGGAACGGGAACCAAACTTGTCGAGGCCAGTAAGGGGCAATGAGAATCAATTTGGCTCTCAAACGGTAGCTTTCTGGATCACCTGAGGGATCAGAGGAAATGGAGGAAGGCATAAAGAAGTCCCTGGGGCCAATCCTGGGTCAGAGCGTCTCTGGGGATGGCCTGATAGAGGGAAGAGGCTGAAGAAGTCTGGACATTTGCTGTTTTGGGGAGTAGCAAAAGATCGCAACATGGACGACCCCATTCCAGAAAAATCTCTTCCGCTATGGATTGCTTGAGAGACCACTCGTGAGGCATGAGAATAGCTCTGCTCAATCTGTCCGCTATAATGTTGGTTTTCCCAGGGATATGCGTTGCTACCAGAAACCGATGAGAGGAGATCGCCCATTGCCATAGTCTGAGCGCTTCTCGACACAAGGGGTAGGACTTGGTTCCGCCCTGTTTGTTGATATACCAAACTACAGACATGTTGTCTGTGTGGACTGCAATTGTCCCTACGGGAAGAAAGTCGTTGAGGGCTTGCAACGCGTTAAAAGCACTGCTCTCATCTCCAGGACATTTATGTGCAGATGGTACTCGAATGGTTGCCACGTCCCATGAACCATCCTGCCCTGATAATGACCCCCCCACCCGATCAGGGAGGCATCCGTGGTGACAGTGGCTATCGGGGACGGAGGTACAAAGCACCTGCCTTGGTGAACCTGAGACGATGTGATCCACCAAGCAAGATGTTCTTTGCATGTTTGTGTCACCAGAATCTGGTGACGCATTGGGAGTTGCTGGTATGACCACTGTGTGAACAGCATCCACTGAAGGAGGCGCATGTAGAATCGAGCCAGGGAAGAAGAGTAATGGCCGCAGCCATGAGACCTAATACCTTTAGAACCATTCTGGCCTGTACTTTCTTGCTGGCCAGAATGATCCTGACATGAGTCTGAATGTCTGAAACTCTTTGTTCTGTAAGGGTAGCTGACATCCGAACAGTGTTTAAGTTTGCGCCTATGAAGGTAATAGACTGGCAGGGCGATAAGGATGACTTTTCAAGTTGACTGAGATGCCCAAATGAGAACAAAGGTCTATTGTGTAATCCCTGGCTTGTATAAGCTGATGCCTGGTGGTGGCTGACAGGAGCCAGTCGTCGAGATATGGAAACACCTGGAATCCTTGACGTCTCAGGTGAGCCGTGACCACTGCCATGCATTTGGTGAACACTCTGGGGCTGTAGTGAGACCAAAGGGCAGGGCTCTGAACTGAAATGACTGGACCCCAGCCAAGCGGAGAAATCTCCTGGAGCGTCTGTGAATTTTGATGTGATAGTACGCATCCTGAAGATCTATTGAGCACATCCAGTTGTCCTTCTGTAAGAAGGGCAGAATTGACTGAAGAGTGACCATTCGAATCTTGTCTTCCTGACAGACTTGTTGAGTCTGCTGAGATCCAATATTGGTCTCCAGTCTCCCGTCTTTTTGGGGACCAAAAAGAACCTTGAGTAGATTCCGGCCTCTGAATGGTCTATTGTAACTGGCTGAATGGCTCTTTTTTGCAGTAGTTTTGCGATTTCTAACTCTGCAATGTCCCTTAGACCGGGTGGTACATCTGGAAGGGAACTTGAGGGGAAGGGACTTTCCTCGAAAGGAATTATGTAACCCTTGGATATGATCGACTGTACCCATCTGTCTTGAGTGAGGGAATGCCAGGCTTCTGGGTACAGTGATAATCTTCCCGACTGCCTCCAAGGAGGGACAGCCGGGCAACACCTCAGGGATGCTGAAAGGGCTTATCAGAGAGGCTCCCTGTTTCCCTGGTTCTTGGACCCCTCTGCCTCTAGAGCGCGCTGTTGTTGTTACCCCTCTGCCTCTAGGGGTAAACTGACCACGTGAATCCGGGCGTGACTCCTTGGGATTTACGGAACCACATCTTCCCACCCTTCTGTCCTTTGGGATAAGGCCTAGAAGGGGTGGAAAACGGACTCCAACAGCAGAAAGAGTCTTGCCATCCTGCTCACACCTGGTCAAGGTCTCCTTCACCTGAGGGCCAAACAAAGCTGACCCATCAAAGGGAGAATTTGTGAAGGACGCCTTAAAGGGATCCAAAAATCACATAGCCGCATCCAGGCTTGGCGTCTAAGAGCCACACCTGTGCCTGCGGCTCTACTCGCTCCATCCGCAGCATAAGATATTAGCCACATGGAGGAGTTAGCAATGGAATTGAGGGTTCCTAGCTGCGAAGCAATCTTTTCTTGAGCCCCTGCAGCTGTAGGATCCTGAACTACTTCTCCCAGCTCCTTCAGGATATCTCTGGAGTCTGGTGAAGTGACAAAGATAATTCAGCGAACGCATAGCAAAGGTCGCTGAGGAAAACATCCGCTTGCCGTACCTATCCATGGTCCTAGAGTCCTTATTAGGCGGATGGACGGGCACGGAAGGATCTGCAAGTTCCTTTTTGGTGGCCGCAGCCACCACCATGGCATCAGCGGGACACCCTTGGTAAGGAATTGTTTGTCACTAGGGGCAGTGATAAATTTAGAAGGCCTCCTAGGGACTGGCTCTACAGAGTCAGGAGCTGTCCACGCCTTCGTGCAATAACCTGCATAAGGGGGTCGAAGGCGGAGACACCCAGGAGGTGGAGGGCCGAGATCCAAACGCCTCTAGGTATACTGACTCATCCTCAGAGGGATTGTTGGTGGGCCAGTTTCCCTCTGTTTCAGAAGTTCTAGGATGTCTGAAAAGAGACATCCTCAGAGGGGATCTAGGGGATCCCTCTGACTCATCAAAGTCAGTATCCGACGTGACAGACTCGGGAGTCTACATGCTTCCTCTTACAAGTCCTCTTCCTAGGAGGATCTCCCGAAACATCAGGAGAATCCTCGGAAGAGGGGGAAATTCCCAATGGGGAAACCTGAGGCGGAGGATCTCTGGGTCCTGTAGCAAGAGAAGTGGCAGAGATGTCAACAGGTACAATAGAGGGAGGAGCTACGGAAGAGACTGCTGACTGATACCAGTGGCCAGTACACTCTTCATCACCTCGAATGCTCCCTCCCAGGCAGGTCCGAGAGAACCCGCTCAAGAGCTAGGAACCCAGGGACCACCGAAGGGAAGCATCCGAGGCAGATGTCGGAGCCGAGCTCACCAAGGCCGAGGCTCCAAGGGGAAGAGCGGGTTCGGACAAGGGTCCGATGCCACTCACCCCTCGGAGGAGACCATGGAAGCCCGACCACCGAATCCCTCTAAGGAAGAGGAGATAAGAGTAGAGGCTGAAGGAACAGAAGGGGGTATCCGTCCTCCAGCCGTAGCAGTAACTATGCCCGAAGACTCCAACTCCAAGCTCTGGGGTAGAGTTGAAGGAGGAACTGTAACGGGGTGTGGACCAACAGTCGTCTGCTGAGACGGACTGTGAAGCATTTGGGCCAGTACCTGTGACTTGAGCAATCTGCTGACCACTCTCTCTAGGTCATGGTCAGACAACCTGGATGACCTTGAAGATCGGCTCCGATGGCTCCTTTCCGACAGAAGAGGTGAAGCCGGAGCTCCAAGGAAGGAGACCTCGACCTCTTCCTGGAATGAGCCATCGGAGCCGATACTACGGATCCTGTCGGAGCCGACAGAACGCCTCGATGTATCGGCTCCAGCCGGAGCCGATACAGCCACCAAAGTAACGGTGTCGGAGCCGATCGGAGCCGACACCGATGCCTGTGCCACATGGGTGTCGGAGCCGATCGGAGCCGACATCGAAGTGGACAATACAGTTTCGGCACTGATAGCCATCGGTGCCGAAGGCTTAGTCAAGCCAGAATCGGCTCCAGCCGGAGCCGATCTCGACTCTGTACGAGTCGGAGCCGAGGCCGCAGGCTTAGAAACAGAAGCCTGGGCCTTGGAAACTCTTGCTGGTTTCAGTGGAGCCGACTTAGCCGGAGAGCCCTCCGCGTTAAGAAGGCCCCTAAGAACCAGTTTGTTATGTCTCTCCTGCAGGACTCTCTGGCTGAAGGAGTGACAAATAGCACAGGAGTCCTGCAGGTGAAGAGGGCCCAGACAATACAGGCAAGAAGTGTGACCGTCTGTCAGAGACATTTTCTGACAGCACGAGTCACACTTCTTAAAACCTGAAACCCTCTCCTTTGACATGGTGCCGACACACAAAACACACACACACCAGTCAAAATAAATTAAATTACACAATATACCAAAAGGTATTCTATAAAAAACACCAACACACACACCCTAACAGGGGGGGGATGGGATAGGGATAACTAAGAACAAATTAAAAAAGACAGGGAATTTCAGTCAGCAAGGGATAGAAATTAAATTTAAACTATCAAAAAATTAGTTTTTGACTAAAAAGGGGCTTGAAAATCACAAAGTGAAACAACTTACCAGGAGCTGGTAAAAAGAAGACCTCCCAAGCGAAGCGGCAAACGAGATCTGGGTACTTACTGCCTTGCATCATGGGATATGGGGCTGCCTCGAGCTGGTAAAAGGAGTTCTCGAGCTAAAGCAAGAACCCATCAAGCAAGAATGAAGGCGAGATTGACAACTTAACATCTGTATTATGTTCATTGTGTTACACTGCTGCAGTCATCACATTTGGGTAGAATCCCAAATCTAAGGTTGGGTTGATGGTCTATAAGGAGTTAGGATTGGCTATGAGGCCCTGCAGAACTGCAGTGGCAAATCCTGCTCTGGATTTAGAGTAAAGAGGCAGGTGGTAATGCTTGGTAAAGGTGTGCACTGAACTCCAAGTTGCAGCCTCAAAAATTTCCTTGGTAGGTACTCCACTGAGAAAGGCCGTTGAAGTGGCTGTAGCCTTGGTGGAATGTGGCCTAATGTGTTTTGGGACTGATTTTCCATGCTGTGTGTAGCAGTACGAATACAGTGTCCTATCCATGTGGATATAGTCTGCTTTGAGATAGCCTTGCCCTGTGATCCTGCAGCATATGCTACAAACAGTTGCTCAGTTTTCCTGATAGCTTTTGTTTTGTCCAAGTAGAAGCGTAGCTGGCTGTGTATGTCCAAAGAATGCAGAAGTTTCTCCCCTTTATTCTGGGGGGTTTGGATAAAAAGTTGGCAAATGGATGGTTTGGTTAAGATCCACACTAGATACCACCTTTGGCATAAAGGTAGGGTTTGTCCTTAGAGAAACCCTGTCCTGATGAAAAATTATAAAAGGTTCCACTGCAATTAATGCCTGTAGCTCTGAGACTCTTCGTGCTGAAGTTACTGCTAGGAGCAGAGCTGTTTTCCATGATAAAAATTTCAGATCGCCTGTATTGGCTGGCTCAAAAGGTGGCAGGGTCAGTTTTTCCAAAACGAAATTGAGGCCCCTAGTTGGTGTTGGTGCTCTCCGGGGCGGTCTTATGTTTTTAGCCCCTCTAAGGTACTGCTTTAGCAAGGGATGAGAGAATAAAGGAGGATCCGTGTTGTAATGTGCTGAAATGGCAGAGGCGTGGATCTTAATTGATGAGAAGGATAGACCTCTGCCCAGCATCTCAGTTAAGTATTGTAAAATCTGAGGAATGTTTGGAACAAGAGGGTCAAGGCTTTGAGCCTGGTTCCAGGCGTAGAATCTCTTCCATTTTTCTGAGTAAGCTTTCCTGGTACTAGGCCTCCTGGCCTCCAAAATGACATCCATAACAGCTTTAGAGATAGGTGTTGCCTGTTTGACTAATGAATCTGCCATGCAGCCAGGTTTAGGGTTTTGAGCTGCTCGTGCAGGATCTGATTGTTTTGTTGAGTCAGAAGGTGTGGAATTTGAGGCAAAATCCATGGTGGGCCTTGAGCAAGGTTCCTTAAGATAGGGTACCAGTGCTGGCGTGGCCAGTCTGGAGCAATCAGGATCATCTGTGGTTTCTCTTGTCTGGCTTTTAGGAGTACCTTTGAAAGGAGAGGCAGAGGCGGGAATGCATAAACTTTTAGGTTTTTCCAGCTGAACAAAAGAGCATCCACTTTCCATGCTTGTTTGTGATAAGTCCTTGTGCAGTATTTTATGTAGTTGGCAATTCAGTGGGGAGGCAAAAAGATCTATGTCTGGGCATCCCCATTTTTGCATTACCATGCTGAAGATTTGTGGATTCAATTTCCATTCATGAGGGTCCATGATATTTCTGCATAGATCGTCTGCCAGAGTATTTTTCTTTCCTGGCAGGAATTGTGCTTGCAGGTGAACTTGGTACGTTAGAGCTGTGTTCCACAAGGTCATGGCTTGCCTGTATAGGGGGTAATAATGAGTGCCCCCTTGCTTGTTTATGTACCACATTACTGTGGTGTTGTCTGTCTTTAATAATAATTGTTCTGGATGCAGAAGGTCCTTGAAAGCTGTTAGAGCATTTTGAACAGCCAACATCTCTTTTTGATTGATGTGTAGATGCATCTGGTCTGTGGTCCACTTGCCTTGAATGCATTTTCCTGCCATGTGTGCTTCCCAGGCGTAATCTGAAGCATCTGTTGTTACAGTCTGCCTGGCTGTGGGTAGGGTGAAAGGCTGACCCTTGTTTAGGTGACATGCCTGTGCCCACCATCGAAACTCCTGTTGTAGGCAGGGAATCATTGGTATTACTGCTTCTAAACTGTGAGAGTGTTGAGTCCAAACACTTTTTAGGTACCATTGTATTTTCCTCATATGCAGTCTGGCATATGGTATTAGTAGTATGTAGGATGCCATGAATCCCAGGGCCTGCAGAATTTTTCTTGCAGGGAGATGGGACTTTTTTGCCAGTAATTGAAAATATTGAGTTAGTTGAACTTGTTTGTCTGGTGTGAGGTAAGCCATCTGGGCTGTTGTATTTAAGATGGCACCCAGGAATGTAATCTGTTGTGAAGGCACTAGTTTTGACTTCTTTTCGTTTACTGCGTACCCTAGAGAAGTGAGCAACCTTTTTACAAACGCCAGATGCTGTAGAAGGATGTTCTTTGTCTCTGCCTGAATGAGGCAGTCGTCCAGGTATGGATATATTTGAATTCCTTTTTGTCTGCAAAAAGCAACTACTGGTGCCAGGCACTTTGTGAAGACCCTGGGTGCAGTAGATAAGCCAAAGGGCAGTGCAGAGAATTGGTAGTGCATTGAACCAGCTTTGAATCTGAGGTATCTTCTGCAATTTTGTCTGATAGAGACAGGCAGGTATGCCTCTTTGAGGTCCAGAGTAACAAGCCAAGTGTTCTTGCCCAGCATGGGTAGAAGCTGCTGTAAAGTCAACATTCTGAATTTCGGAATATCCAGGTAAGTATTTAGAATTGAAAGGTCTAGTATGGGCCTCCAGGCCTTGTCCTTTCTGGGGACCAGGAAGAGTCTTGATTAAAATCCTTGTCCTTGTTCTTGCTGTGGTACTTTTTGAATAGCTGTCATGTCCTGAAATTTGTTTTTGTGCCTCTGCCCATTGATTTTGTGGCAGGTCTGGCATTCCTTTTAGCCCTGGTAAAGTATGAAAGTGGAACCTATAACCTTGAGACACAATATTCAGAACCCATTTGTCTTGGGTGATTGTTTGCCAGTTTTGAGAAAAAAGTACTAGTTTTCCTCCCAAGGGGGCTTCCAAAAGGGAAGTGCTTGGCGTACGAAGGGGAAAGTCATTGTGACTGTTTCCTGTAAGGTTGGGACTTGTCCTCACCTCCTTTTGGGGTTGAGGTGCCCCACTGTCTTTGTCTGTTTGAGCCTTGGGGTTGAGATCTGCCTCTTGGGTGTCTGTATCTGCCTCTCTGTGGCCTGTCTGACACTGGAAAGGACCAATTTTTTGTAGGCCAATTTCTGCTAAATCGAGGTGGCTGTACCTGTAAGAAATCCTTGTCTGTTTGCATAGATTTAGCTTTATCCTCCATTTTTTTAATACCTCTTCTGCCTTAACACCAAACAAGGTATCATGCTGTAAAGGAGCATCCAATAATTTTGCCTTAACATGATCAGGTAAACTCTGTTCTTTTAACCAAGCATGCCTTCGAATCACTGAACGTGTAACTGCGGCTCTACAAGAGTACTCTAAAGAATCAAAACCACATTGCAGAATATGTTTTCCCACCTGTTCAACTGCATGCAACAAATCCTGCATTTCTTTACAATCAGGAGCTTCTGAGCTTGCAAGCATTTTCTGTTTTAATTGAACCATTAAATATTGTTGGTACTATGTAAAACTGGCAATTTAAAGCTCTTACTGCTAAAGTTGCAGAAGTGTATACCTTCTTCCCCCATCTATCCAAAGCTCTGGAATCTCTGTCAGAGGGTACTGGATTTTTTGCAATGGAAGCCTTAACCCCTTTTGGACCCTGGGAAATAGTTTCTGGATCAGCAGAAGGGTTTTTATAAAGAAACTTGTGAGAGTCAGGGACTCTGTACTACCTATCTGGCTTGGCTGGTGCAGGGGGTAAAGAATCAGGACATAAGCTGGATTCAGAGAACACATCATCCACAATATCTAGCACAGGCGGAATAGCCAGGGGCATGTGCTGAGGCAGTAAAAGGAAATCTCTGAGCCTTTTCTTAGATTCTGAGTATTCCTGACTTTCCCAGTGGAAATGCTCCTTCATGGTATGTAAAGTTTCCCCAAAAGAATAATCCTCAGGAGGAGAGGCTGAAGGGATAGATTCTTCAGCATCAGAGTCCTCATAGGGGGGTATAGAGTAACCCTGGTCAGAAGAGGAATCAGAGGAAATGGAAACCTGATCAGAGGAATCATAGTCTGTATCCTGCCTAGGCCTTTTCTCAGGAGGGGGATGGGAACCCCTGATTAGAGTAATGAGGTCTTCGGCCATTTTAAGCATCTGTTTCTTAGGCATGCTGGTTTGTCCAGGAGAATGCTGTACTTGTTTCTTTGTCTTTAGTGGTACTTTTGTCTTGGCTGTTGTTTTAATGGTAAGTTGTGAAGGTCTGAAAACACCTTCAGAAGCCAATGCCTGCTCAGCGGCTCCGGACCCATCTGAGGGATTAGTTTCCATAGGCCCAATACCTTGAGTTTCCAGAGGCCTAGTTATCTCCACGTGGGAGTCAGAGGCAGCCTGTGGCTCTGAGGTAGCGGGTGTCAGGGACTGCGAAAGCGCCTCACTGAGAACTGGCGAACCGGCGACTGGCCTAGAAGATGTTTCATCATCGGTTTTGGACCTCGGATGTCTGTCTTTATCTTTGTCCTTGCGTTTTTTTCGGTAATGTGGTCGTCAGTTGATCTGACGGCATAGTATAATTGAACCTTCGGCCAAAGTAGTGCAAAGCAAAATCAAAATGCCTTTTTATAGTACGTTTGTTAAATCTAGCACAAAACCGACTAGTGACATCGTGATCAGGGCCTAGGCATGGAATACAGTAAGAGTGGAAGTCCTTATGAGGTATTTGCTTTCCACAAGAAATACAATTATTAACTTTTTCTGACGTCGGTCTGAGGCAAGAAAAAAGTTTCCCCAACGGGGTACTTAGCTTTATTGAAGACTTCAGATCTGAAATTCTACTTCAGAAATCTCAGGAGTCGGCCGACCGGCACTTGCGAACTGCTTCTGCTTCGGGCACTGCGCGGCAAGAAAGACTGAAGAAAATGGCATCAGATGCATCTTATATACCCCTGGTGCACTAACGTCAGGGAAGAGGCGACAGCAGCCGACGCCGGACCAAGACTTTGGAACTCTGGCCAACTGCGGGACCGCCTGACGGCAGGATAACCCAAGTGTGATGACTGCAGCAGTGTAACAAGATGAACATCTTAATTTTCTTACTTAGACATACAGAAAAAACAGTGTTCTAAAATGAGAGGTAGTTGCCCAAAAGAGAAGCCTTCCCATAACAAACATTAGCTATCAAATACTAGCAATTGCATGCAAAGAAAATAATTGGTTCTTTTTTACAGCGCATTCCAATTGGAAATCCTGACTTCCAATGTAAGTAAAAGATCATGTCACACAAAATTTTAAACCATTACATTAATAGCCCAAAGCAGAGTCATATAACATGTGAATTTGATTTAACAGCAGTGTATATACTAAAAGGACTATTAACGTTGTTACTAATGTACAAAATAATATAGCTGTTTAAGTAAACTTACCACAGCAGTAGGTGTTTGAAAAGATCACAGATATATGAGATTTATCCTTCCAAGGACTGGACATCTGGCCAGTCTAGAAAAGCTTCTAGATACCTTCCATGTGCACTGTATGTCTGAGGAAGGCGTGCTGATATAAACGCAGAAGGATGGGCATCAAAATTCAGAGCTTTCTTGCCTTTCTGAAAAAAATGAGGCTGCGATATGGAAATAACCTGGCCAGGTTGTCAATATGAATATTTATATGCTAGGAGAAAAGTAGGACAGGGCAAAGGAGCTGCACCCTGGCTAAAAATTATCTCTAGAAAGATAGATTAAGCAGAAAAAAAGATCATGGGTACAGGCAGGGCTGTAGTACTGCAACGTTTTATTTGAACATCTACTGTTAAAGTAAGTTTACTTACACAGCTGTACTATGTTCATCATTAGATCACTGCTACTGTAGCAGATAACTATACAGAATGAATGCCAAAGCTTTAAATAGCCAGGGGGCAAAAGGATGAGGGATTAGGGACTGGAGGCTAGGAGAATAGGTCATGTAGAATAGGTCTAGCAAATCCTGCTCAGTCCATGGAATAAGAGTCAATTTTGCAATTTTGATGAACGTATGACTAGAACACCATGTAGCTATCTCTTGAACAGCTCTAGAGTCTATCCATTTCCAAAATGTCTTAGAAGTAGCATTAGTAAGAGTGAGAGAGAGCATTCTGAGGTAGGGACTAGTCATGGTATGAGTACCGAAAATTTATATGGGTCTATCAGGTATTGAAGTAGGCTAGGAAACCTACCACTGGAAAATCCTGCTTGTTGCACAAGAACAACTAGATTCATCAAAGGCACAGGCCCTTTTTGTTCTCCACTATCTTTGTGAATTTCTCAATGTAGGCCTTTCTTACTCATCTGTAAAAACAACAAAAAAAAAACAAAATCAGCTTTCATCCATATCTGCACATCTTCCTTTCCATTATCCTTTTTTTCCATATAACAGGTAACTGGTCTTCCTTCAAATCTCGAGTTTGTCTTAGAAAAAAATAATTTTACCACCAATTGAGCCAAATTATCAAGCAATTCTTTGACCAATAAACAGCAAACATCCAAATCTTTGAATGGCCACTTCAGCTAATTTTTTCCCAGAGAAAAAAATCCTTGGTCATCATCAGGAATTTGCCCTTTTCCCCACTGTAGTGCGATCTTGGCGTTCGTATATTTAGTTAGGGGGGATGAAGGGGGCAAAGCCCCCCACTTTGTACAGTTTGAAAGTTTGTTTGGTTTTTGGTTGGCCAAGCAATTTTTTCCCCTGGAAAAAAATTTGCTGAAGTGGCCGTTCAGAGATTTCAGTGTTTGTTGTTTTTTGGTCGGCAATTAGGCATTCGATGAAGTTGCTTTTTGATAAGGTAATATAGACCCATTTATACATTATCATCAGGAATTTGCCCTTTTCCCCTCTGTAGTGCGATCTTGGTGTTCGTATATTTAGTTAGGGGGGATGAAGGGGGCAAAGCCCCCCACTTTGTACAGTTTGAAAGTTTGTTTGGTTTTTGGTTGGCCAAGCAATTGTTTCCCCTGGAACAAAATTTGTTGAAGTGGCCGTTCAGAGATTTCAGTGTTCGTTGTTTATTGGTCGGCAAGTAGGCATTCGATGACGTTGCTTTTTTATAAGGTAATATAGACCCATTTATACATTGTGTTTTTACAGTTTTGTTGTCCTTTTTTTCTTTCCATCAAAATAAATGAAGAGCTAGTCTGAAGCAATTTTGATAAGGTAATATGTGAGTTGTCTGTAGACATCCAGAGTACATAGGATTCTCTCTTCCCTGTTTTTAAGTTCAAGAAAGACAGCAGGGAGATAAATGTACTGGTTCAAAGTAATTTTTTCTGGCACAAAGGAAGGATTAGTTCTTACATTTACCCTGTCAGTAAGAAATATGAGGGTCTAGACTCAACATCAAAGCATGCAACTCAGATACTCTACTAGCCAAAATTAGAGAGACGTTAATAAAACAGCTTCTCAAGTCGAGAATTTCAAATCAGCTTGATAAGTTGTCTCAAAGGGCGGTAAAATTATTTTTTTTCTAAGACAAACTTAAGATTTGAAGGAAGAGCGACCTGTTCTTTCAGTGGATATCTATGCAAAAAACCCTTTCAGAAACTGCTTTAACTGTTATATGGAAAAAAGGGTAATGAAAAGGAAGATGTGCCGATATGACTGAAAGCCGTTTCTTTTTTTTTTTTTTTTTACAGATGAGTAAAAAAGGCCTACATTGAGAAATTCACAAAGATAGTGGAGAACAAAAAGGGCCTGTGCCTTGGATGGGCCTAGTTGTTCTTGTGCAACAAGCAGGATTTTCCAGTGGCAGGTTTCCTAGTCTACTGCAATACTGGATGTGCATCCTCAAAGAATGTGTGCCTTAGTGGGATCAAAACTGTATCATCCAAGCAGTCAAATGTAGGTTCTGCTTGCTGGGATGGATCAGTAATTACTTGTCCTGTGTGAGTAGATCCATTCTGCAGGGAAAGTTACTGTAATTGCTCTTGTCCATTTTCAGAAGAAGGGAGAACCAATGTTGTATGCGCCGAAACAGGGGGTTACCAAGATGATTTTTGGTGAATCCTTTTGGTCTTTAAAAATCTCTGGTTATCATAAGAAAGGGGAGAAGGTATAAACATTCCGGTTGCTTGTCCTATGTTATGATTCAAGATGAACAGGCAGGGTAGTTTGTCTATATGCTTTATTATATAGAAACAGATCATGGATGGATGGCAGCAACATAAAATCTAAACAAACTGATTAACTGACAGACCATTACATACATGCATACATCTTAACAGGCCTCTACAAAATGGCAGCCAGGCTCGCTCGTGCTCAGTATTTATACACATGTGCAAGCCCATGGAAAGCTTCTTAAAGGTATATATACATACTGATCTACATCCTCTCTCTTTAGTGAATTGCCCACAATAAAATGACATCTGAAAAAGACATGCAATTATACAGACACTGAGAAATAAACACAACATTCATGTCCAACTTGCCGTGTATCTGGAACATGGTCACAGGGACAGTCAATGGTGAACAATCTGTTTCAGGAGTTTTGGGTATCTTCTCAGGAACAGAGATATTTGCTGGAATGTCCTCTGGAACTGGAACACTGGATAACTCACTCTGAGATCTAGAGTCTTTTTCACAGGCAAGATGCTGCAATATAGCCTTCGACACCGGTACTAAATTTTTCCGAGTCTGCCTAAATTCTACTCCTTGTGATTCCACAGTGTACGATCTTGGCTCTGGACATACACTTTTCACGACTCCAATCTGAACAAAACCTTTGGACATCTGCATCCTCACTACCTCCCCTTCCTGTAATGGACTGAGTAGTTTGCTGGACTTTTAAAATGATCTCTCACTGCTTTGTTGTTCTTAGCACAGGGAACCATCAAATTGCTACTAATTGGTAGTGTGGTTCTTGTTTGCCTCGACAAAAGCCTTCGTGCAGGTTAACCAAGATGTTTATCACAAGGAATATTTCTGAGATTCAGAAAAACATCGCTATTGTCTCAGTTCAACTTTTCCAGTAACTGTTTCACACTTTGAATTGTGCGGTCTGCCACACCATTGACTGTGGGTAATCAGAACTACTCGTAACATGAATAAAGTCCCACTCTTCATCAAACCTCTTGAACTGCTGGCTTGTAAACTGTGTACCATTGTCAGAAATAACTTTGCGTGGACTACCATGGACTGCAAAATGACACCAAGTTAGTAATGACAGTACTGGATGCTAGATTAGGAAGTTGGTCAATCTTGAACCGATTTGAATGAGTCTACTAACACCAAGTAATGTTGACCATTCCATTCGAAAATGTCTGCAGCTACTGTCGACCAAGGTACTTCAGGAATCTGGTTTAGCTGAAGTGTTTTTTTCTGTTGATGTGGCTTAGTACTACTACACACAGAACAAGATGAAAGTACTCCCTCAATATCCTTTGACATAGAAGGCCAAAATACTAGTCCTCTTGCCCTTCTTTTGGAAGAATCAGTTCCTGGGTGGCCACGATGTAAGTTGGTAATATACTCTTGTTGCAAGGATTTTGGAACAATCACGATGATACCATTGTCAAACAAACTCTATTCTCTGTAAGGAAAATAAGGGTGCATATCTACTGGTAAACAAGATTGCTTTGAAGGCCATCCTCGACTGATAAAGTGGTTGAGTTTTTGAAGTATTGGATCTGAAGCTATGTAACTTCTAAGCTCATCAAGATGTGTGGCAGAAAAATTTCTCACTTCCATGACTACAAAATCAAGTTTCTCATGTTCATGCTGTTCAGTGGTATTTCTAAGCGATCTGGATAATCTATCACCAAGATAAAGAAGTTTGCCTTTTGTGTAAACAAGACTGGAATTATACTTTTGCAACTTCAACATTATGCTTTGCAATATGGCAGGAGCTGTATGCATAGGGTTTCTCAAAACAGTGACTAGAGAATGACAGTCAGTTTCTATTTGAATTGGGCGGCCATAAATATAATCATGGAACTTCGAACATGCAAACACAATTGCCAAGAGCTCTTTCTCTGTCTGCGCATACTGCATCTTGGTTTGTGTTAAAGTGCTGGACTCATAGGCTACTGGTCTACCTCTTGAAGAATGACTGCACCCAGACCAAACTTCAAAGCATCAGAAGAAAGAGTTACTGGTTTGTGAACATCATAGGATCTGAGAGTTGGTGGACTGGCAATTCTGTTTCATGATATCAAATGCTCTTTGGTGTTGTTCTAGCCTGGACCAGGATACATCTTAGCATGTCAACTCTCTGAGTGGTGCTGAAAGCTGACTCAATTCTGGAATGAACTTGCCTAGATAGTTGACCGTGCCAAGAAAATGCTGTAAGACTTGAACATTGTCTGGAACTGGCATCTCAAGAATTGCTGTTTGCTTGTAAGGATCTGGTCATAAGCCTGAAACGGTAAACAAATGACCAACATTAAGTAACTTCTCGTGGCCTGAATTTGCACTTCTGAGGATTCAGCTCAAGATTCACTTCATGTGCTCTTTCTAGAACTTTCTTGAGGTTTCTGTTATACTCTGCTTCACCATTACCTCCTGCTAGAGAATATCATCTACTATAATAGCACACAGATAACCAGAAAAAATTTGTTCCATGTCACGCTGGAAGACATCACTGGCAGACTTTATCCCAAATGGCATTCTCAAATATCTGTACCTGCCAAAAGGAGTACTGAAAGTGGTTAGCAATGAGGATTTTCAGTCAAGCAAAGTTTTCCAAAATTAACTCTCTGCATTAAAAACAGAAAAAACTGTGGCATTTGGCATAACAGCTGTGACTTCTTCAACTGTACGCATTGGATGATGAGGTCTTTTCAGTGCTTTGTTCAAATCTCTTGGATCAATGCACATTCTGATATCGTCTTAGCTTATCTTATGAGCTACCACCATGGAAGATACTCATTCAGTCAGTTTGTCAAGGCTGCACCATTTTATTTAGCTCAGCCTTGATTCTGTTCTGCACAGCTACTGGCACTTTCTGGCCTGGTCTGACAACTGGGCTGACTTCAGGGTCTAATTTCATGGAGTACGCAACTGGGAATTTGCCTAATTTATTTTCGAAAAGATAAGCACCGGTAGAAAAAACAGACTGGGCCAAATTAGAACAGTGGTCTCTTAGGCTTACATGGTGCACTTCCTTATTAAATGAAAGCAGTCCCATTTTCAAACTGTCTCTAAGGCTTAATAATGACTGTACGTGCCTTTTGAGTACGTAGAATTGCAAGTCATAGCTGTTACCAGCAGAGTAACATGAAAGCACTACTGAACCTTCAGTTTTAATTCCTTCACCACCATAAGCAACAAGCTTCGCACACTTTGCCAAAAAAAGCTTCTCACCAGCACATACTCTAGCAAATGCTTCTGCTGACATAACATTGCACTTTGAACCTGTGTCAACTTTGAGCTCTATGGGTCTTCCATTTATCCTCACAGTACAAAATACTTTATGTTTTGCCCATAAGTCTACTGCATGGACTGTTTCATTAAGCACAGATACACTATCAACATAAAAAGTAGGGTCACAGCTTTCTAATTGATCAACTTGTGTTTTTGAATGTTCGCTTTTAATAAAAGAATGTGCCTCTTTTGATTTACAAAATCTTTGGAAGTGATTCCACTTTTTACATCTGTGGCATTGCTGACCAAAAGCTAAGTACTTTTCTCTTTTAGATACATGACTGCCACCACAATTATGACAGTTGACTATGAGGCTAGGTGAGGGCACATCCTTTGAGTTTGCTGACTCACCCTTGCACTTCACTGAGACTGTAGGTGCTCTGGAATTTGCTAGAAAGCTACTGGGTTTACCAGGGAGTGTTACAGGATTCACAGTTGCTGCCATGTGCTTGGGCCTGTTTCATTTAACCACATACTGTATACTTGGGCCTGTTTCATTTAACCACATACTGTATACTATCAACATTAACACTAGAAGATACTGGAAGCATGCA
The DNA here is from genome assembly GCF_019279795.1 of Protopterus annectens. Taxonomy (NCBI): domain Eukaryota; kingdom Metazoa; phylum Chordata; order Ceratodontiformes; family Protopteridae; genus Protopterus; species Protopterus annectens. Next base: position 145,003,303 of record NC_056747.1, read on the forward strand.
TTTTTCATTTGTAAGCATATCTGTCTGCTTTTCTGTGAGCTCATGTATTTGACAAATCTCTATGGCCTTATTCAAAGTTAAATCACTGCCCCGAAGCAAAATCTTTTTCATATCATCTTTAATACCACACAAAAGTTTGTCCATATCAACTCATTCCTTAATCAGCAAATCTGCACATTTTAGCTTTGTTTCTGAAGTCAGTTATATATGCTGCAAAAGTTTCCCCAGTATTTTGATCCCTTGTGTAAAATAAGTGCCTTCCCATTGGAATATTAATTTGGAGGTTACACATTTCTCTTAATTTATGTTTAAAGCACTCAGGGTCTTCCCTTGATTTAGCCGGTACCACTATACGGTGGTTTTCTTCCTCCCCTGCAAACACAGCAGGTGCATAAAAAATGAATGCTCTCTTTCTATGGCTTCTGAACCAGCTAAATTAAGCAGAATAAATGCCTTTGTACATGCATCTTTGTCAGAAAATGCAGCTTGTATGAAAATATCGTACTCTTGCTCAAACACACTCCAATTCTCTGCAATATTATCATCAAATACAAGTGGATCAGGTTTTCGAAAGCCTATTGCCATGCCAACAAAGTATGCTTACACACTGCAAATATGGCCTTTGTAATTATATATGAACATGCATACACACCAGGTACTTGTAATAACATTCAAATGCAAAATAAACTCTTCGAAATACTGTAAATTGTGAAATATGCTTTGAAATGGCTGTATTTTGTGAAATAATGGTACTGTAATACTGCACAAACTTGCAAACACTTTATATACTTTGGATATTTTGAATGGCTTTAACTAGAGAGAAAAAGTACCACACAGTGAAAAAATATGGCCTTTTTCCTTATTTTATACATTTTATGCAATTCGGACATTGTTTTACATATTTTTGTAACTATTTTGAATATTTTTATCAATATATTGCAATTTTGCGTTGTTACCTTACAGCAAGAGGTTCTCCAGTTCGATTCTCGGCTTGGCTTGGGAGTGCCTTCTGTGTGGAGTCTGCATGTCCTCCCCACGGTTGAGTAGCGTTTGAAAGACATGCATGCATAAATGGGCGTGCCTTCGTTGAAGGTTGGGCGTCGAGCTGGCACCTCGGCGTTTCATAAAAATCTACTGCCAATCATTAGCGGACCGGAGTTCTGCTGTGGCAACCCCTTTCCAGGAAAAAACCGAAAGACAAACAAACAACATATCGCAATTTTGGACATTTCTTTTAACTAGAAATTCATTTTGAGCATTCTGAGTGCTTTGTTTTATACTCTGAGTAAGAAATTATTTAAGCAGGTTTTGACACATATATACTTTTTTATATATACTTTCATTTTATATAAACACCAATTTATACATTATGTGTGTATCTGTATTTATATTTATTTTCAGCATTTTTGCATTTGTTAATGACATTTAAATGCTGGTTTTAAAGAGTGTCTTTTTAAAAATATTTTTATGATTGCATTCCATGAATATTTATGAGTTCAGGGAGGTCCTTTTTAGTCAGTGTGATGGGATTGGTTTATTACTTAATTAATGCTCTTGCAGAATGTACTTGAGTGTTTTTTTGGATTTGCTCTGGTAGCGTTGTAGCCTCACAGCAAGAAGTTATCCCGTTCGATTCTCAGCTGGAGCGCCTTCTGTGTGGAGTCTGCATGTCCTCCCCACGGTCGAGTGGCATTCGAAAGACATGCGTAGAATGGGCGTGCCTTCGCTGAAGGTTGGACGTCGAGCTGACACCTCGGCACCCGTACAAAATCTACTGCCAATCATTAGCGGACCGGAGTTCCACTGCGGTGACCCCTAACTGGGAAAAGCCGAAAGAAGAAGCTCTTATCTGATGAAGTTGAGAAGGTTCTTGATGAAAGAGCTTATCTATTTATTTTGGTTTAATAAAAAGTGTTTTTACAGCTCCCAAATTGTTTTGCAGCCATTTACTTGAGTTGCTGAAGTGTGTGGTTCCAGGAGTGCTGACTTTGTTTTTCTACAGTTTGTGGACTTTTGTGCTTTTTTTGGTCGGCCTTTCTGTATTATGTTAACATCGTTGGGGGACTCTATGATTGCGCCCAGTTTACAGTAATTTGCAAACTTGGTAAGCCACAGGCCAACTACCTTCGCCTGGACTTCATTGAAATAGATTCCAAAGAGTAGAGGGCCCAGCACAGATTCTTGTGGTACCCCACTGGTTAACTGGTCTACTGGTGGAGGTGGACTCCCCAACTTTGACCATGTGTGTTCTGTTGGTCAGCTAGTTTGCTACCCATCCAGTAATGTATGGGTTAATCTCCAGGTTTTAATTTCTTCAAGTCTTTTGGGTTTCTAATACCATGGTGGGGAATGGACCCCATTCCTAAATAAAAGTATGATTAAAGTTCATGAAATTAGTATTGTTTCAATCTCTGATGTCAGCCAGAAGTGCTCTTCACAGCACCCACAATGTGCCAGTAATGACTCCTCCTGCAATTCGTACGGGTTTACATGTATTGGTAACATATCTAAATGCGATTGTAGATTCATTTTTATAAGACTTACTACTACTGGAACTGCCTGGGTAGCTTTCTTCCACATTGCTCTCGTTTCTGCCTGCAAATCCTGATATTTTATGACTTAGTCTCTCTCTGCATGTAAGACACTGTAGTCACTGGGGTATGGCAATTTCAATGACCAATGCTACTTTTGTCTTCTTTTCATGGACCACTATATCTGGTTTTCTAGCATCTATCTTTTGAACTGTTGGTAATGGGTGATCCCATGTGATGTAGACGTTATCATTTTGTATGAAGCTCTGTGGCTCATGTTTCCAGTGTTTTTCAGCCACTTCAGTACTCTAATGTTTCCACAATCTCCAGTGCAACAGTCTTGCTGCATTATTATGCCTTTCAGTATACAGTCCTTATGCCATTAGTATGTCACAACCAGCAAAGAGGTGTGCAACAGTTTCCAATCCTGTTTCTCTCACGTGTTCAATGGACTTTGTAAACCAACATGTCTGTAACCCACTATCTTGGGCCGCCAATATTAACCTTTCATCTCTTGGTTTGAATTCACCTCTCCTTAACCATTCCTGCATTTGATCCTGATCACCATGAACTTCTTCCAGAAGTTTTCTATACTTGCAACTATATTTATGCATTTTCCACATTTCTTGCCTTCTCATCTTGTCCTTTACCTTATATTCTTTTTTTTTTGCACATTTACTTGCTGCCTGATTTTTATCTACTTCTGGTTTGATTTCCATTCCTGCTTTATGCCAATATGCTTCTGCTAGATTACACAGAGAAGTCATCTTAGATTTATGCTCCTCATGTTTCAAAACTTTCACTACATTCGGGTCTTGTGTTATCAGCAGATGTGTGCACTGCAGATCTATACATGTAATCAATTTCAAGGAGGCCCATCCCTCCTTTGGAACGGGGAATATATAATCTTGGTACACACTGATTTTTATAAATCATTTGGTGAGCATAGGTTCATAGGTTGGTACTAGGCTATCGGCTCTAAGGCCTATTTTTGATACTTCATCAATTCCCAAATATTTATACACTCCCTATTGCTCAAGTTTTTTTATACCACATTCTTGTGCCAAACTGATGTTTTCTTGATGCTGCAGTTTTCCTGCTATAAAGATTGCTTTTGCACATTTATCAAGCCCAAATGACATTCTTATATCATCTGAAAAAGTTTTGACAATTGCAGTTGTGCTTTCAGTTCCTCATCTGATGGGCTATACAGTTTAAATCATCAACAAAGATAAGATAAGAAGTCTTTACACTTTGTTGTTTTCTAGGAGCCAAATTATATCCATGGCCTAAACTGTTAGGTAACCAGCTTAATGGGTTAAGGGCAAGACAGAATAGCAGTGGTGACAAAGAGTTGCCCTGGAATATACCCCTTTGAATTGTTATCCCTGGAATAATAATTTGTCTTTTATCATGGCTTAATTGCAAAGTGGCCTGCCACAGTTTCACAGTCACTGTCATATAGTTAATCGGCACTGGGTGTACCTTATACATTTTTAAGTACTCTTTTATCCATGAATGTAGGATACTATCAAATGCTTTTTTGTAGTCAATCAATGCCATACTTAAATTCTTCCCCTTTTTACAGTTCACCACTATGACTTTATTTAACAGCAAATGATACTTTGTTCCATACGACTTTCTTTTATTGCACTTTTGTTCTATTGCCATAATTAAGTTTTCTTCTAAATAACTATTAACTCTGTCTAAATCAATTCCAGCATATAGTTTATACGTTGTTGGAAGGCAAGTTATTGGTCTATAATTTTTAGGGTAGCTTTCAGGTTTGCTCTTAAGTAGGAGCATTGGTATTGGTGTCTGTTTGGGGTGCACATAAAAATAGTTCTAACTCATAGCTAAATCTTCGTGCAAAGATGTTAATACTTTTAAGCCGAAGTTAGGTACTGCATCTGGGCCTGGGGTTTCCAATTGGAGGCTTTTCTTAACTTTGTTTCAATCTTTCTGGCTTTTACTTCATCCCATTTCATATCCTGCACCTTTAAACTTCTTACTCTTCTTTTTACTTCTATCCATTTAGCATCATTATGTTCCCCAGGATCTACATAAATACATATCCAAAATGCACCTATTTTTTTCTTTTTTTGGTGGGCTTTCGATTCCTTTTACCTTTTTCTCCAGTTCTCTACAAAACTTTTTTGGGTCATCAATAAATTGCTTATTTTGTACTTTTCCTTTATATTTATCTGCATATCTTCTAAGTTTTTCCACTTGTGCTGAGATTTTTAGTTATTTGCGATAGCGCATGATAGATCCTGATATGTTCTAATACTGCGCATTGCTTTCATCACATCTAAGTATTTTTGTTGATCTGTTCCCTCTTCTATACAGTCTTCTTGTAACTTCTAACTTCTTGTCTAACTGCTTTATAGTTTTCTCTATCTGATACTTCCATGATGGTATTCAATTTCTCCCCTTCCTTTCCCTCACTACCCTGTGTTCTTGTGGTAGAACTTTATCAGTTATTAATTTAGCTGCACAGTAATATATCCTGTTTACTTCTGTTATATCGCATGGATCTCTATGGACAGTCCTAATTACTGTGCTCATTTGTTTTATCAAACTTCTGACTTTGGGGGTTTTATTGACTTTCTGGAGTCTATTTCTATCTTTGATCTTAACTTGTCTATCTATCTCTATTAAATCAAGCAACTCTTCTCTTAGCTCATTTTCTTCTAAACTGAGGGCACATTTTTTTGTTTCAATTTCCTGAGGGCATTCTATAGAAAGTTCTATAGCATCTTTCTGTGGCACATTCTCTTCAATTTCATCCTGTGCCATCCATTGCTCTGTCATATGGGAACTCACTGGCCTATTACTCCTCAACATTGACTGCATCAGAGTTTCCACAGTTTCCTGTTCCTTCCCTTGCTGTCCAGCTTCAAATGAATGTTTATAGTGGTTTCTTGTGGAAGGCACCAAAATATCATCATATGGCACCTGACCAATTGCTTCCTGTTCCACTGGTTTCCCCTTAATTTGGATGTCCATTACTCTATCCTGTCATGGTGTTTTCTGAATTAGATTTTCTGCACTGAATCCTTCACTATGCAGGTACTCCATAACCTCAATTTCTATTCCTTTAACTTCTCCATTACTGATCTACTTTTCCTCTTTGTCTTCTTATTTATTTTTTTTTTTTTGTATTGTAAAGTTTTCCTTGTCTGGATTCCTCTGCCTGTATTTCTCTTCAAATAACTCTGGTGCTGCACTTTTTGTATTGATTATTGTACTGAAGAATCTCCAGCTGGGAAAGTTTCTCTATGATACCTGAATGGGGGATTGTGTCAAAGGCCTTGGATAAATCAAGATAGGCAGTATGCACTTTTGCCCTCATCAAGGGCTTTGGTGATATTCCCAAAGTCATCTAATAGGTTTAATAAGCAAGATCTACCCTTAATGAAATCAAATTGGGTCGGGTGAAGGGTTTGATGTTCGCCTGTGTCACTGTGGATAAGGTCCAAGATGATTCTTTCCATGGACTTGCAGAAAAGGCTGGTTAGGCTTATGGGTCAATAGTTCCCAGGGACAGTTGATGGACCCCCTTTCTGCAAGGGGATTGCTGTTGCCGTTTTCCACTCTGCTGGGACAAAGCCAGTTCTCAGGCTATGGTTAAAGAGAGTGCCGAGTGGGTCCACTAGGTCTTCTTTTAGATTGTTTGGTAAGCAGCCTGGGATGTTATCTGTTCCCATGGGGGCTGTGTTTTTGGCCCTGGAGAGAGCTTGTATGACGTGTTCTTTGGAGATATTCAATAAAGGACTGGTGTTGGGAATGATCTGGGGTATGTCAGGTGGGGACGGGGGAGGGGGGTCTGAAGTTATCACCACATCTGTTGGCTAGCAGTTTGACAATTTCCTCAGGTTCAGTGTGTATGGTATAGTCCACTATAAGTTTGGCACACAGCTGGGCATTCCCTTTTAGGTTCTGGACATAGCTAAAGAATGCCTTATGATTGTCTTTAGCTAGGGATGCTAATTTAGACTCGCAGCTAGTCTTAAAGGACTTAAGATATCTGATTTGCTTGTTCAAGCTGTGAAGGGTATTCCTTTATTGAGTAAGTCCCCTCCTGTTCTTAGATATCAGTTTCTTTCTTTTGTTGTACAGCTTATTTATACTTACAGTCCATAAGGATGGCTTGTTTTTTTCAGAAAGACCTGGTTTTGTTCCTGTTGGGTACAGCCGAGTCAATGCATTTGTTTAAGTGGCTGTACAGGGTATATGTGTAGTTCTCTACATGGGAGTCATTGTTGGCTATGCTGGAAGGGGCTTTGAAACTTTTTATACCATCCAGAATTATGCAATAGCTTGCTTTGGAGAAAATTTTCAACTTTTTTTTTTTACTCCTGTGGGGGTGTCAGGTTTGATCTTTACTTCAAATTAGACAGATTTATAGTCTGACCTTACCAGAGAGGGCAACACAAAGGGGGTAGTGCAGTGACCCCCCATGTTGGTAAGGACTAGGTCCAGGACATTTGAGCCCCTTGTGGGGATATGGACCAACTGTTCCAGGGCATTTTAATTAACAAAGTCCAGGAACCTCGTAGCAATCGTGTTTGTGTTCATGTAAGTCACCCAATCGATGGAAGAATAGTTGAAAACTCCCAAGATCAAGGTGTTTGGCCGAAAAATGAGTGACTTTAGCAAGTCCAGGTAGGTGGTGGCTTCTCCTAGTGCATGGTAGGAGACCTGTAGCTAGCGATGAAGTTGAGGGGTATTTTACCTGTAGTTAATTGGACTTGGAGTAGCTCAAGACAGTCATACTGTTTCACCAGTTTCGGGGTGTATTTGGATTTAATGAAGATGGATAAACCTCCACTTCTGGTTCTTTCACGCTCGTTTCGGGGTCTAAATGTGTGAAAGGCATTGTAGTCTTGTACATTCAGGGTAGTCTCAGCAGCCTTGAACCAAATCTCAGTGACTGCACAAATATCAGCATTTTCCAAGGTGAGGAGTGCTTCCAGGGAGTGCAGTTTACTGTTTAAGCTGGCATTAAGCAGCATGACCGTGAGTTTGTCTTTAGTGGATTGCTTTGTCAGAAGTTTTGCAGTTTGGACATTTCCTAAAAAAAGCACTATGGGGGAGGCAAGTGTCTTTGCCGGTATCTGAAAGCCTTGAGGAAGCAGGTGAGGGCCATCTCTGGCAAAGCAACGTGGACTTTCGACCATGTCTTCCCATGTACACAGACACTGGATACCCCTGGAGTGACACCAGAAGCTAAGCCAATAACTGAAGGCAACCATTTTTTGTCAGCATTATGGCATCATCCTTTGTGAAGGCAGAATGTTGCTTAGGGCTAGGGACATACCTGCCTGGGACACAATCTGACAGTTCGGCCATATATCTCTTCATATAATCCATAGAGGAACGTCTTAAGTCATTCACACCATGTACTATGACAGAGTTATAATGGTACTTGTTGCTGAGCAACATAAGTGCATGCGTGATCTGATGGATCCTAGCACCTGACAGGAAGCTGACCGTGACCTTCTTGTTCAATCTGGTGAGGGGGACTTCGGTTTCTCTCACTACTGAGTTGTCTACGACCAAAATATAAGGTTTTGAAGTGTGTTGCCTTAGGAGCTTAATTGTTGAGACACTGACGTGTGTTGTTGTGTGTAGTGGTGTATTCTATTTGTGTACCAGTATGTGTATGTTGTTTGCGCTTGGGAGGTCTCTGGTCTTTTGGTAGGCTCTTAGTGAGTACCTCCACTTAGGTGGGTTTGTGTCTTGACCTTATCTTGTGTGAGAGGGCAGCTGTGTGTACTGACAACTTGTTGTATGTCTTGTATTTTATGTGAGAGGACTAATTCTAACTTCATGGTATACGTACATCTCTCACATGCTGTGTTTGTTTGCTTTAGGAGCAAGAGGTTGTCAGTGTACATGAGGTAATTACTACATTGCCTCAGGATGCCCATGTCAATTAGGTTGGCTGGAGAAATGGTGAGAAGCTGTCCGTCCATTATGGCAGGTAAATACTATAGTAACTAGTGGGGATGGGATAGATGGACAAAGGTTTACTTGTGAGGCTAACAAAGGCGGCTAAGGGTGGAATACTGCGTCAATACCTCAGAATGGGCAACTGTGTTGCACACATGGAGGCAGTGGAGCTAAAGAGGGCTCTCTAGCAGATATCCAGGGAAATTATATTTATAAGCATTTGCATCTATACAAGGCAGAGCTAAACCCAGCAGCATGGTGAGCAAGTACGCAGAAACTCGGGACTTAAACACAAGCGAAGTTAAACAGTTTTAACACAAATTAACCAATAGGAAAGCCCAAAACTGAACCTTTTTCCAGTAACCCCCAACTTAGTTGGGTCTTGGGCTATATTGCCACAAGGGTGCAGAAGGGCCTTCTTAATGTAGGATGACTGGTTTTAGTACTCAAGTAATACCAAACAGCTTAGATTCAGCAAATCTGAATCTAGCCTATGCTATGAAATACAGAAGTACTAGAAATTCACAGTGCAGAAAAAAAAGTCACAGTAGAAAAAACAGCAAAAATGAAGCAGCAATTAAGCAAAATACAGTTCAAGAAAGTGTAATACAAGCTTAAAATACACTTTGTTTTTGTTGAACACAGTGGATGCTTTGGATTTAGTTCATATTCACTCCGGTTCTCTGGCTAAAATACAAGTGGAGCTAAGCAGTTTTAACACAAATTAACCAATAGGAATGCCCAAAACCGAGGCTTCTTCCAGCAATCCCAACTTACATGAGTCCTGGGTCACACACTTCTGTTTGATTAAGGGCTTTTAGCAATGGATTGTCAAGATATATATTTACACTAAGCCAATTTAAAGTCTTGGCAGCAAAGGACTGACAGATGTTACAAGACGAAGCCCAGAAATCTCTAGGCAAGAATAACTCCTAAACCAAGTAAGTAAACTGTGTGGGAATCTTTATTAAGGACATTGTCTATCACAAACACACTGTCCTTTTCTCCAAGGCATAAGGATAACTGTACACATTTTTTCTCACAAAAAGTGGAAGGAAAGTCCCCCAAGAGGTAGTACTTATAAGTTCAAGAGTTTGAAAAAGCCAACCAATAAAACAACACTCTGAATGGAGTAAGGTTCTGAATTCTGGCACCCATACGTCTGCTTTCTAGCTTCCTCAGACATGCAGTGCAGGTGGATGACTTTTGTAAACTGGCCAGATATCTGATCCTTGGCAAGATAGTTCCCATATACATATATGCTACTGTAACCATGACATAATGATGAACATGCTGCTCACTCCTAAGAAATGTCAAATATACACTTATCAAAACACGTCAACGTGTCTTTTCTTCATTTTCATTCTAAGTAAAGAATTCTATCTGAAACTTGTCTGCTTCCTTTTAACATTCAGCTCTGTACAAAACACAATACAACATTCAGAAAAGGCTCATCTGCTATGAATTAACTCAACTTTACACAAGAGTCTTCTTCAGAAATGAGATTCTTCACGTTTTACCTTCAAGTGATCTAAACATTGGAAAAGTGTGGTTAGCCCTCTAGCAGGAGTAGAGGGTGGCCTGGTCTCCTCTGTGCTTAACATTCACTGAAGAAACCTATTAGCGTGCGGTTGACTTGTCAGCAGGCTGTATTGCTTGTCAGTTGATTTCCTCAGCCTGTATAAAGTCATTGTACGTGGCTCATTTACAAAGAGCTCAGCAACCCTTGGCAACCACACCGTTTGAAACAAAATGTTTTTGCGGATTTTCAGCCTCATCCATGCCATGTCATTTGTTGAGATTGTGCACTTTCAGCTACTTAAGGAGATCTAAAACTTTGAAAAGTTTGATCTGCACTCTAGTGGGGGTAAACTGTGGCTTGGTTTCTTCTGTGCTTAAGATTCACTGAAGAAACCTAAGAGTGTGCTGTTGTGATTGGCCAAAGGGTTATTTTGCTTGTTTGCTGATTTTTTTCTGTCTGTATAAAGTCATTGTGTTTGTGACAAACTGTGGTGGTTGTCAGTACCCTGTATAGTTGCAGGTATATAGAATCTCAATTTTCCCTATCAAATCAACATCTGAATTTTCTTCAGCACTTGGATGCACACACAATGAGTAACTGGTTTGTGCATACAGGAGTACTGCCAAACTATCATACCTCTCAACCTCTTAGAGCAAAGCATCTGGACAAATAGGGACTGGTTTTAAATATTGCTCTTACAAAACTTAGAAAGTTGATAGAATAATAGGTTTTGCATTAGCATTAATTTTCTGAAGGATGTGGAGTCTTAAGCTCAAATATTTGTCATTATTTAATGACTTCAATCCTCAGCTATTTGCCAGAAAGGTACAGATTTTAGGAGGAGCACACTAAAAGAATGAGGCACAAATCTGGACATTCTGCGAAAAGCTGTACAGTTGAGAAGCATGCCCACTATATTAGACCTATACTGTAGAATTTACCCACAAAGCAACCAAGAAAATCAGCTGTAACCCCCATCCTGTAAAATTCCACCCATTAGATAATGCAATAAGCATCAGAAACCATGGATGTAGTACTGTCTTACTATCTCTGTAGCTAGCTTGGTTGAAATGGACATCCTGACACAATGCAGCAATTGTTCCATGTATAATGACAACCACCATTTCCTTAAGCAAATTGTAACAGTGTGTGAGAGATGTAGCTACACTATATCACTGAAGGTAAGGTTCTCACATGCAGACACTACTAATACTAAACAGGTTGTTAGAAACACACAATACTACACTACATCCAGAGCACACAGTACACATCAGACACACACAGACTAACATATGCTGAGGCATTTAAATGCAATCTACCTAAACCTCAAAGGCCTCCCATATACAAACATAGCCACAAGTACCCTCAGCAGCATTGAAAACTCTCACCTCAATCAGCATCCATCATGAAGCATGCACCTATAACTCACAGTGTCTCAGCTCATAAGCCCATGAAGCAAACCTCCACACAATCAAACATCGTATTCATTGTTAGACATCAGTCTGAGCAAAGAGAGGGTTCATGGTTAGCTGCCTCGAGTACAGATACTTCCCAGTCATAGTACATGTGGGAGGAAATGACAATGAAGAAAGACATGATGGAGCTCTAAAAAATTTGAGACTGAGGCAGGTATGATCCTCACAATATAAACAAACAAAAAAATAATTGCCTTTAACAACTGGCTTAGTTTCTGGTATCATTTGAAGGACAAAATATATATATATATATATATATACATCTGCCTGGGAGGATATGGTAGACAGTCATAACTGCTTTGCCAAGTATGGCCTGCACTTGTCCCCTTAAGGATTTTGAATACTGGCAAGGATTTTGAATACTGGGAAAAACCTTATCCATTCCCCATAGTGCCTTTTTAGGCAAAATCAGTCTAGAAGCGCTTCCAACATAGTAACGTAAAATTCATAAAACATGAAGGTATTACTGCTTATAGCTAGGAGCCTAAACAGAAAAGTACACTCAGTGCAGGCACTCCTTACCTTAGGATGCATCGATATATGCATCATCATAAAGACCTAGTTCAAGAATACTGAGAGCACCTGCCCCTCATCAGTACAAGGTTTTAACATCTACCATGCGTTCAGACTCACTGCACTAAATGAAGGCGCTAAAGGTGGCAGTGTCTCTATATTTGTAAAACATAATTACACCTCCAGGCTCATTATATAAGCTATTTTACTTCCCTCTTGGTCCGTGAGTCCTACCTATCTAATATGAAAGCCTAAACATTCAGCCAAACACCATTCTCTTAGGGAACTTCAATACCCCTCTACTAACTGGAAAACTTATACATTCCCAAACATGCCAGCCTCAAGATTTCTGGACTTTATAAATACAAACTCACTGGACCAGCTAGTCCATATCCCCAACAAGTTGCGACAATTTCTTGAACTTGGTTCTTAACAATATGGGAAAGATCTGCTACCCTCCAACTGTAACACCCTCCCTAGTCAAATCAGACAATAAATCAGTCATATTTTATACAAGAGTAAAGCTGGAGGCACACTCCAAAAATTCATTACTCAGAGATTAGGCCAAAGCAAATCTATGAAATTGGAGGGATGTAAAATTCAACTTTTCCTTCCACCCTGAGCACCCTGCTACAAATGCAGAATTCCTCACTGCCAAATTCTATAAACATGCAAATAAAAGCACTGAAGCATCTTATCTTTCCCTCCGAAATAAATCCAATGATAAGTTTAAGAATAAACCCTTACAGTGGACCCCTAATATAAACAGGCTTTACAACAAAAAGGAAAAGCTCACTGTACATAAAAACAATTCTGAAAAAGGCACAACTGCTCTTACTAAAGCTAAAAGAGAACTTCAAACCCTGATTAAACCAACCAAAGCTATATAAAAATAGCCGACACACAAAAGTCTTTTTTTTTTTTTTTTTAGATATGTCAAAAACCTCAAAAATAACATTCAAAATTGCATCGAGCTAATAGTAAAAAAAAAAAAAAAAAAACACTTCAAGTATGAATACACAACCAATCTACTAGTGCATACATTTAGCTCCAAAATTATCTCCCCTCCCCAGATCTCTTATCCGCACCTCTCACTCAAATCTCCCAAGAAGTCGTCTTCAAGGCACTATCCATGGCCAAAAACACTGCTTCTGTGGAGCTGGATAGTATAAAAGGATGCCTATTAGTCAGTCTGAGACATTACCTGTCAAACCCCCTGCACACCCTTTTCAATAATGGCATCCAAACAGCATTTGTACCAAATGAATGGAGGAATGCAATAATCATCCCCCTTCATAAAGTTGAGGCATCAACTTATCTGTGCAACTATAGATTTCTATAAACTTACAAGCCTGATCAGCCTCACCTGTAAAGTTATGGAGAGGAACATTATAGAACTAATAAATGAAGATGCAGGCAACCAATAAAATATTTACCAAACTAGTTCAATTGTGTCAAAGGCAAATCCTGCCTACTCCTCCTGGTTGACATCTATGAGAAGGTCGCTGAAGTGATGTATAAGGGGATAAACTGTTCACACCACATATCTGGACTTCACACAGGTATTTAACATCATCCCCCAATTAGGGCATAATAAACTCATCCAGCTAAATACAAATCCCTATGTAACTCACTGGGTAGCAAACTGGCTCACAAGTACAATACAAGAAATGAGGGTGAGAGGATTTACTTTCACCAAGGGACCTATCATTAGCGGGGTGCCCCAAGACTCAATCCTTCAGCCACTCCTTTTTGGCATCTACTTCTCAGAGGTCAAGGCAAATATTCTGGGTTAATGGCTTACAAAGTCTGTTGACAACTGTAAACTCACTGCCATCATAAATTAACCAGAAGACAAAAAGATGCTTCAGGAAGGTCTGTCACAAACAAATCGGTGGCATCAAAACCATGGTCTAAACTTAAATGTCTAAAAGGGTGTGATTGAATCCTTTGGCAAGAAACATAATTCCTGCAACTATCACATCAAAAACATTCCCCTGAAAATTGACACAGTAAGGGATCTGGAAAAATATGTGTTTGTAATAACTTCTGCTGACTTTTATTTTTGTAATACCCTACATTAATTTTGATGTGATTCGTTGATGGTATTTTGAAATTGTGATAACTTGTGCTAACTTATTTCTGTATTACCCTGTATTAATTTTGATGTGATTGCTACTTGTATTGTTTCTGTATGTATTTACATGGATCTTTTCTCCCCGGGCCTCCATTGAAAAAGGGTTCATACTGGCCCAATGGACTTTCCTGGTTAACAAACTGCAAATAAATAAAAATGAGGTCAATAAGCTGTCATTTGTCTGCTGTTAGGAAGTCCTTCATTACAGCACATCTTAATAGCAACAGTACGGCATCCAAGTCTAGGGAAGTGATTATACCACTGTGCACTGCACTCATTAAGCCAGTCATTGAATATAACACCCTATATGACATTTATTTATTTTACATTTGTTAATCAGGAAAGTCCGACTGGGCACTGGTCCATTTTCAGCGGAGGGCCCAGGGAGAAAAGCTCCAGACTGATACACATATACAGCAGTTAACTATTAACAAGCAAAATCAGTGAATATTAGGCTAAATACAGTGGATACATACAGCAGTGAGTAGGTATTAACAAGCAAACTTATTGCAAATTCAATTAAAACACAGTAAACAGCAGAAGTAAATGTAGCTTTTTGGAATAGGTTGTTTAGAACTATAACATGCAATACACTGAGACAGTGATATTCTTTGCTAAACTTCCTCTATAAATGGCCCTCTATAAGAGAACAGATGTAGCACAAGAGGCACTCATATTAGCTCTTACGTTTGAGAGTACATAATGATGACGTGATAGTGGTGTTATAGAAAACAAGCCTAGCAGAGGTATTACTCACATCAGCACTTTTGTTAGGATACATACTTTGAATACACTTTTTAGGGTACTGTAAAAGTCCAGTCTATCAGGGAGTCAGTGAATACACTTTTTGGGGTACTGTAAAAGTCCAGCCTATCAGGGAGTCAGTCATATCAATACTGTGAAAGGATACCTAGTGGGATGCAGTTGAAATGTGAGGGTGTGAGAATATGGGTGGAGTGAAGTTTAAATAAGTGGTTAACCTGGGGAAACACAGGAGCATAGCCATGTATTCATAAAGTGAGTTTTGAGGAGTTTTTTGAATTGTTTAGCTGAGCTTGTGGAGGTCAGGTGTGTTGGTACAGAGTTCCAGGCTTTGGTAATAGAGTAACTGAAGAGAGATTTCCCAGCATCATTCTTGTGTTTTATGACCTCTAGGCTGTTTTGTTTACTAAATCTTAGGGATCTAGCTGGGGAATTAGGTAGTATTATATTCTGGAGTCCAGGGGTTTTATCAGGGAGGTGGTATAACTTGTGAGCTAATGATAGCTGATTGAGTTGAAGTAGTTGGGGCAGCTCCAGCCAGTTTAGTTGTTTCAGAGAAAAACAGTGGTGAGTTCGATATGAGGTCTCAGTAGAAAACTTAGCAATCGTGTTTCAACAAGATTCTAGTTTGTTAAGGTCGGTTTTGCAAAGGTTTGTTAGTACTGGGGATGCATAGAGGAGGGTAGATAACAGACGCGTCCTAGCTATAGTAGCTTTGGTCCATTTAGTGAGAAACTGTTTGTTTCAATAGAGTAGCCCTATTTTTTTGTGGACCTTCTTGATAGTTTGGTCAGTGTGAATGCCGAACTTAAGGCTGTTATCTACCTTGATACCTAGCAGCTTAGCGTGGGTGGTTGGGGTGATCAAGGTTTTGTTACTGGACATGATGCTAAAGTGGTCACTTGGGGGAGGGGATCTACATGAGATGAACAGAAGTAATTTTGTTTTCTTTGAGTTAAGAATAAGCTGGGAGGAAGTGTGTGGGCTGCACATATGAGGGTGGTGTCATCAGCATACTGTATTACTGAGGCATTGGGTATGGTGGAAGAGAGTGGATTGGTAAACAGAGAGAAGAGTAATGGACCAAGGATGGATCCTTGAGGGACACCCATGGATACTGGTAAGAGTGAAGACGGTTGATTCTGCCATCTTACTGCTTGCTGCCGTTGTGATAGATAGCTTTTAAACCATGAGACTGATGAAGGGCTGAGGTTTAGGGTGGTTGACCATATCGGAAGCTTTAGATAGAGCTAAAAATATGGTAGAAGCTAGTTGACCCTTATTTCTGTGGTGGTTCATTGTGTTGCAGAAGGATGTCAGTGTTGGTGCTGTGGAAGGGTCTAAAGCCATGCTGATATTTAGATAGGCGATTGTTTTTAGAAGGCAGTGCATTAGTTGAGTGTGAATTATTCTTTCTAATATTTTAGATAAGGGAGAGAGAATAGCATTTGGTCGGTAATTAGTGAGTTCTAAGGAGTTACCTCCTTTGTGTAGAGGGATAATATGGGAGGTTTTCCATATAGTAGGTACTTTGCACTCAGTTACAGATCTATTAATGAGAATGCTAACTGGATATGCTATGGCTTCACCAGACAGTTGGAGGAATTCAGCTGGTAAATTATCTGCAGCAAGGGTGGTTGGTTTAAGTTTGCGTATGAGTTTTAAGATGTAATTGGTTGATACTGGATGCAAACTGAAGTGGGAGGTGCTATCTTGTGTATTTGTGGTGTTTTGTAGGGATTCTAAGGTAGGGTTGCTACTATTATTTTGGGTTTCTGCAAGTGCTTGAACTGTTTCAGTGAAGTATTTATTAAACTGGGCAGGAATGCTATCCTGGTTATTAACTGTTGATGACGTAGGGGTGGCAGATTTCCCTGGTTGAAGTATAGAGTGTACTGCAGCCCAGAATTTTTGCGGGTTGTGGGCATGTTTTTCTTGGAGGTTTTGGTAGAAGTTAATTTTGTCAAGTTTAATGAGTTTTTTGGCTTTATTATGGAGTTCTAGGTAGCTTTGTTTAGTTGGTTGGGTTTTGTTTTTATGGAACTGTATTCATGCTCTATCTCTTTCTTTGAGAATTGTTTTTGTTACATTAGTTAGCCAAGGTGCATATTTTGCTTTTAATCTTTTAGTTCTGGCAGGAGCATGGTGGTCTATTATTTGTAGGAATGTTGAGGAGTTAAAGTAGTGCATTGCCTCTTCAAGGGGTAATTGAGTCAGTGGTTTCCAATTGCAACATTTTAAATCAAATATAAAGTTATTTGCTTTAAAGTTCTTTTTGTTTCTGACAGATCTAATGGTTGTCTGGCTAAACTGATGTGTTCTAGGTCTAAGTAGGAAAGTGGGTAGATGGTCGCTAAGACTACTGGGCAGCATAGGCAGCCAGCTTGGGATGTGAGGGAGGGATCTGATATAAGAATCCAGTCCAGTATGGACTTGGGTTTTGTTGCTTTATCAATTCAAGTGGGGGATGAGATAAACTGGGTAAACTCATGGAGGTTGATGTGGGTGGATGGATTGGGACCTGTGCAGTTTAGCCAGTCAATATTAAACCTCCTAACAAAATATTTTCTTGTGGAAGAGAAACAGAGATCCAGTTTAGTAGGTTTTCCAGACTATTAGTGTTATTACCAGGTGGGAAATAGCTGCCTATAATATTTATGTGTTTATTGGGGTTCAGTTTTAGTCTAATACTCTACATTATTGATTTCTGGAGCATTAACATCAGGTTGTTCTAGGATGAGATGACCTTTGAATAAATTTGCTACCCCACCTCCTTTCCTGCCTTTTCTATCTGTACGTTTGATATTGTATCCTGATGCTGTTATTTCATTATTATTGACTTCTGGTTTTAGCCATGTCTCTGTAAGTAGTACAATGCCAGGTTTATATAGATCTAGTAGGGCATGGAGGTCATGAATTTTATTTAAGATGCTTCTGACATTCAGGTTAAGAAAAAGGAGAGAGGCATTATTTCTATGAAGAAGGGGAGTAAGTTGATCTGGGTTTGTGTTGGTTGGTGTATTGGGACCAGGGTTGGGGTGTATGTCGCCACAACATGCATGTTTCTTTAGTATAAGTAAGTAGAATTTGTTTACTTTATGGATAATTTTACTGTGTTGTGGAGGGATACGGGATTTACTTTTAAGTGACTGTAGTTTATATAGGTGAATGTTGGTGTGAATGGTTCTAAAGAGGTATGGAGCTATGTAAAGGCTGAGTGGTAATGTGTGATAGCTAGATGTTGTGGTTTCCCATGGAGGTGGGATATTGTGTTGGAGTTGTGGGCGGTAATTGGTGAGGGTTGAGAGGAGTAGTAGTATTATAGATAACACTGTATAGATTAGGGTTTTTATAATGTGGGGATGTAGAGTATGGGGCATGGTGTATTTGCTGTATATAGATGAGTGGGTGGAGTTATGAAGTAATAAGTATGTTTATGTGCTAGGCTTACTGTAGTGATGGGGAGGTGTGGTGATATAGTTAGGTGCTCGATGTGTTGAGCTGTGATAGGATAATTAGGTGTGTGGGAGGTACTGAAGGGTGTGGTAAGTATAAATTAAATTGATGTGGGGGTGGGTGGGAATGGGGATAGGGAGTGGAGTGAGCCCGGAGCGTAGCAGAGGCCAAAAAGAGCGGGATGGCCCTGTCCCCAGAGGAAAAATGTTTATGAAAAACAATATGGCAGGTAAGGTTTTTGTTTGTCTGGAAATTTAGAGAGAGTGCACTAAGATAGCAGCTGTAATTAGGGTATATATCTGTGTACAAGCTTAGAGATTATGTCTGAGAGGCAGAAAACAGTGGAGAAAAACAGGGGGAAGGATAGTGGAGTAGGTGTAGGCAGAAATGCTACTAGGTCAACTAATGAGTGTTTCTGAAGGGTAAGGCAGCAGTAGTCATAGAGAAGAACAGACAGGAGGATGGCAGAAAGTTGCCTAGGGGTACAGGGGATACAGAGGTGGTTAATGGTAATATTTACCTTTATTTATTTATTTACATTTGTTTACCGGGAAATTCCGAGTGGATGCTGGTCCTTTTTCAATGGATGTCCAGGGAGAAAAGCTCCACACCCTCACTGCATCTAGACAGTGGTCTGAACCACTTAGTTTTGTTAAGGCTGACGTTCCATTAAAAAACAAGCAGAAAACTGACACCTAGTTCTATACTATAATAGTTTTATGATGGAGCGAAAGAGAGGGATAGATAGGTAGGGGGTGGGGTGGATATTCTAGGGAGCTGAGTAAGCCAAGCCTGAGGGATAGTACATAGACTAGGTAAAAGATTCAGTGTGACATACTTAAATGCCCTTTGAATGGACATGTACCTGTCTAAGCACCTGACTCAACTTGAGTGACCACAATGTTTTCTCACCAAGAAAAATCAAGGGACTACTTCACAAAAGCTACTCTAACTACCTCAAAACCCTGTCCCCTTTCTCAGTGTCCTACGGGCTGCTAAGGGGAGAACCTCACCTTGCATCCAGCATCTTAAGCCTCATCTTTTCTGATCTTCTACACATCTGTAAATCCAATAGTCGAAGAAATTCCTAGTCTAAAAACCTCAATCTTTAAACTGTAATCTAAATAGAATGTACTGGATGGATAGATAAGTCTCACAGGGTCTGGTAGTTAACGGGCCTCAAAGCTAAGGTAGCAGAAGTATATACTTTTTCCAATACCTTTCCGTAGCATGACTGTCCTTATCAGAAGGCAAATGTTTAGAGGACAGTAATTTAGATGGTTTCTCAGTGTCCAGGGAAATCACAGCAAGATTAGAGGAAGGATATTTATATAAAACCTCTTGAGCTACAGGTACTTTATAGAAGCTGTCAGACTTCTTAGGGGCAGGTGGTTGGAAATCAGGGGCTTAAAAGTCAAAAAGAAAGTGTCCAAAAGAGCATCCAAAACTGGAAGTACTGCAGAAGGCCTGGAAGAATCTATTTTTATGAGTTCATAGTCCCTCATTTGAATGTCAGAAACTAGGGAACAATTCCATTTTAACTTGTCTATCATACATACCCACAGAATCTCCAAAGGATAATTCCTATATAGAAGAATCAGAAGAAATTAAATCCTCTGCTTTAGCCTCCAGGGCAAGAAGATAATGGAGAAGAATAAGCCAATGACTCCTCACCAGAGTTTAAATTCAACTCTTCCACAAAGGAATCAGACTCCCTAAGATGTTTTCAAAGGAGTAAAAGGACAAGGGAACAGAAACAGGGACAGACAAACCTTGAGGGGCTTTAAAGCTATAAGGGCATTGAATAGCCCTGAAGTAAGTTCCTATTATTTTTTTGTATAGAACCAGTTATCAGTTTTCTGCTTCTTTTTTAATGGAACTTCAGCCTTAACAAAATTAGGGGGTTCAGACAACTGTCTAGATGCAATGAGGGTACCAGGAACCTTCTCCCTTACAAGAATTTGGGGAATTCCCCTGGTGCCTCTGGCATAATTAACTTGGGGTTCCCCCTCCTCATCTGCAGCAGATGTAAGCACTGCCTCAGTGGATGCATGGGTATGCAGCCCCATGTTGGCCTCCATCTGGGTCACAACAGAGGTAGCTGATGCTTGGCACCAGATGGTCATCAGTTTTTCATCCAACTGGACAGAGATGTCTGTAGGAGGCTGGACAGCAACAGATTCAATGCTCACCTTTTTTAGCTTTTTTCTTAGTCTGGTCACAGGGCCAGGCAGACTCAGTAGCCAAGGTATCCTGAGCTAAAAGGTTCAAATGCTGTTTTTTCCAACAAACAGCTGGAGAGAGTATTTGTGACAAATGCCTGACAGAGCTCACACTGAGTATGGTTGTGTGTAGCACCCACACAAAAAAGGCACTTTTTACCTCTATCCTTGCGGGAAGAGTTTGTCTCCCATACTCACATTTTCCCTTCCTGGATGACATGCAAAAAGGTAATTAAGAATTAAAAAAATAAGAAAGAAGAGTCCCAATGAGACACTTATCTTGAGAAGGTTTGATAATAAAACCACACAATGAACGTCTTGCAGACCAAATTCAAAGGAAGCATTCAGACTGGCGGCAAGGAAGTTCTTAGGATTAGGTGCTTGTATGTCACATATGTACCTTACACCTCGGACACAGAAAATCTGAAGTACACTGCTTGGAAGGAATAAAGGCTTTGGTTTGATGGTCAAATGTTCAGCAAGATAGCACAGTTATAAAGAATACTGAAACTGTGATAAGGAAGACCATCTCTAATGAAGTGTTTTGGATCTCACCAACCTGTCTACATCTCTTTTACAGTGATGTATGAAGAAGCACTAGAAGAGCCAAGTCCCCTTAACTGACAGCAATAGGGAATCAATTCCACCATATATATTCTGGGGTCTATATCACAAAATCAACATCTGAAAATGTCAACTCACATTTGTTCAACACAGAAATGTCGAACTCCTACATTCCCGATCGGCGAAATCACCGATTTCTTTCTAAGGGAAAGAAATCGGTTGGCCGTTTAGTTACACCTGCCTGTAGTGCGGTCTCAGAGTTAGAATATTTAGTTAGGAGAGGTGTGGGGGGCACACTTAAATATGTTTGTTTTTGTGTGGCGTTGGTTTTTGGCCAACCGATTTGGCTGTTGGAGTATGTTGGAGTTCGACATTTTCGTGTCGAACAAATGGGAGTTGACATTTTCAAATGTCGATTTCGTGATATAGACCCCATATTCTGAAGTATATGTTGTAATGGTCCAAGAAACTTGGCTGACTGGGGGCGAGGGATTATCCCATGAATGTTGTGCTGGGATCATTTCACAAAGCATGTAGAAGGCTCTCCCTACTCAAAGGAAGAATGCAGTCAAACTAACTTGTCCCAAAGAGAAACAAGATCATAGGACATTATTAGGCTAATGGTCCTAGGGCCCTTTACAAGCCTAGTCAAGTTCGACCCTTATTTCCATGATCAGCACTTACTGCCCCTGTCCAAGTGGAACATAGGCGGAACCCCAGGGTGAATTTAAGATTACCCATCCAATCGTCCGGATTGCGTTTGAAGAGGGCCAATGAGGTGCTCTGTTTGGGGCCTATATTATAACAACAAACAATCAGATGATCGAACGTTGTTATATCGACACCTACATTTCGAAAACTCAAAACAGCGAACAACCAGAACAAACAGAGCTGTTCCCAAAAAAAGGAAGCACAACACTAAACACTAAATAAAGTGGGGGGCTTCACCCCCTTACTTAAATATATAAACTCGAAGATTGCACTACAGTGGGGGAAATGGCACATTCTGGACGGCCGGTCCAGCGACTTCTTTCCCTGGGAAAAAATTCACTGTTCCGGCCATTTGCTATTTTGCCAGTTCGACCTAACAGCGTTCGATCATCTGATCGTTCACTGAACTAAAGTAGACCCTCTGCTTGACATAAAGTGGGAGTCTGTTGCAAAGGTGTGGTAATCTCTGGGAGACAAATCTGTCTCTCCAGCAGGTTCTATTACTGTCACATACCAGGTTAAGGTCTTTAGTGTGAGTAACCCATGTACCATTTGACTTGTGGATATGCAGCATTTCTAATAAAGCAAGGTCATAGATTGCCTTGCATGCAAGGCAGAGATTGCCTCAGAGTAGTCTGTATGAAATAAAATAAAGTGACAGTGATTTCAGAAGATCCAGATAGGGCAGATGCTGAAGACCTTGAACTTTCCTTGTGAGGAACCTCTGTGGTCTTTCCAATTGCTGCAGGTTCTTGAAAAGGTACATACCAAAAGGGGCTTTGTACTCAATTATTGGCCAGATGAGGGAAGAGTACAGGGAGGTTATAACTTCTTTTTTTCCTGGAGGCATGTCCTTCTTACTACTGTGAAGACATGGTGATCAAAGGTAAAGTTGCTGTCAACCTGTGTGCCCAGGTCTCTCACAACTGAGTGCATACTTAGGATGTTGCTATTGATGTGGCACTTAGCAGGAACATCATTCTTACTGAAAGGGATGATATATTTTTTTTGCACTGAGTTTAAGGCCATGACTTTGGCACAAATCATTTGTTTGTGTAACACCTCTTGTAGGATGTTGACATCATTTGGAGATTCTAAGACTGCTCCCAGTTTGCAGTGATCAGCAAACTTTGTTAGCCACAGATCTTTAGTTTTCACTTGTACCTCGGAGAAATAGATTCCTAACAGTAGAACACCACTGGTTACAGGTCTGCTGTTGGAGGTGGATTCACCTATTTTGACCATAGGTGTTCTATCAGTGAACTGGTTAGTAACCTATCTCACGATATAAGGGTTGATACCAACTTTTTTTTTTTAATTTCTCCACATATTTTGGGTTTCTAATACCATGGCGGGAATGGACACCATTCCTTAGTCAAAGTACGATTAAAGTTCATGAAATTAGTAGTGTTTCAATCTTTGATGTCAGCCAAAAGTGCTCTTCGCAGCACCCACAATGTGCCCAGTAATGACTCCTCCTGCAATCCGTACAGGGTTACATGGACTGGTAACATATCTAAATACGATTGTAGATTTTTTTTTTTAAAAGACTAGTTGCTCCTACTACTATTGGAAATGTCTGGGTATCTTTCTTCCACATTGCTCTCATTTCTGCCTGCAGATCTGATATTTTATGACTTTGTGTCTCTCTGTATGCAACACACTGCAGTCACTGGGTGTGGTGATTTTAATGATCAATACTATTTTGTCTTCTTTTCATGGACCACTATATCCTGTTTTCTTGCATCTATCTTTTAAACTGTTGGGTGATCCCACGTGATATAAACGTAATCATTTCTATGATGCTTTGTGGCTCACGTTTCCAGAGTTTTTCAGCCACTTCAATACCATAATGTTTGCACAATCCCCAGTGCAACAGTATTGCCACATTATCCCTTTCAGTATATAGTCCTTCTGCCATTAGTATGTCACAACCAGCAATGAGGTGTGCAACTGTTTCCAATTCAGTTTTAAAAACCTATATTTGTCTGTTTCTCGCACATGTTCAATGGAATTCGTAAACCACAGTGCACGTACCCCATCTTGGCCTGTCAATATTAACTTTTCATCTCTTGGTTTGAATTCGCCTCTCATTAACCATTCCTGCGTTTGTTCCTGATCAACATAAGGTTCTTCCAGAAGTTTTCTATACTTGCAACTATCACCTGACTCTCTCTCTGCATACATCCCCTTCTCAATTTGTATGTAATTCTTGCTACAGAACTCTAACTCCTAATACCTTTTTCACTCAATTTCTCCACTACTCATATTTACCTCCCTCCCTTTTTTCCCCCACTTAGCTTACTCCCCTTTCTCAGATTTCACTTGATTCTAACTACTACTACTCTCCTCTCTTGTTTACAAATTAAAAAAAAATCTCCAATTTTCCCTCTTTTATCCATAGCCATACTTTTTCTATCACCTGCTCTATCAACTTCTCCTCTGCTTTTGATTACTGATGTACATGATTTTGCCTGTAAGAACTAAGATTTGATATACAGTACCTCTATACTCTTTTTCTTAAACTCTGTGTTAATTGTCATTACTTCCCCTCCATATGGTGAAGTCGTTATGCATTAGAGATATATGAAAGACTTTAACATTTGGTTGTATTGCCTTTTTTGTAAATAACACCTTTAAACTCTCATATTACAATTGTGAATCCAAGCATTATAATGCATGTTTATATTACCTAATGCATACTGTATTGTTTGTAAACATTTTTATGGTGTATGTAATACTTTGTGGAGTTTTTCTCCCTGGGCCTCTGCTGAAAAAGGGCACAAGCTCAGTCAGACATTCCAGGTCAACAAATGTCAAATAAATTAATAAATAATACTTATGCATTTTCCACATTTCTTGCCTTCTCATCTGGTCCTTCACCTTATATTATTTCTTTTGTTTTTGGCACATTCAGTTGCTGCCTGATTTTTATCTACTTCTGGTTGGATTTCCATTCTTGCTTGATGCCGATATGCTTCTGCTAGATTAAGCAGAGAAGTCATCTTAGATTTATTCTCCTCGTGTTTCAAAACTTTCACTACATTTGGATCTTGTGAGGTCAGCAGATGTGTGTGCAGTCCCACAATTGCAAATCTATGCATGTAATCAATTTCATGGAGGCCCATCCCTCCTTCGGAACGGAGAATATATAATCTTGGTATACACTGATTTTTATAAATCATTTGGTGAGCATGAAGCATCCTCCTTGTTTTCCTATCTAATCTATCCAACAAGAATTGGGGCCAGTCAATCACTCCAAAACTGTAAGTTAGGGCGGGAAGAGCAAACTGGTTTATACCTTGGATTTTGTTCCTAGATGTCAGTGCTGTTTTCAGGATTAATTCAAGTCTTCTAAAGTATTCCTTACTAAGTTTTATTCACATTTGTTCGTGTTTTATTGCTGATCCTTCATCAGTTCCCAAATATTTATACACTCCCACTTCAAGTTCTTTTATATCACATTCTTGTTCCAAAATGATGTTTTCCTGATGCTGCAGTTTTCCTGTTTTAGAGGTTGCTTTTGCACATTTATCAAAACCAAATGACATTCTTATATCATCTGAAAAAGATTTGACAACTTACAGTTGTGCTTTCAGTTCCTCATCTGATGAGCTATACAGTTTTAAATCACCAACAAAGAGAAAATGAGAAGTCTTTAGACTTTGCTGTTTTCTAGGAGCCAAATTGTAGCCATGGCCTACGCTGTTAAGTAAACAGCTTAATGGGTTAAGGGCAAGGCAGAATAGAAATGGTGACAGAGAATCACCCTAGAATACCACCCTTTGAATTTTTATCCCTGGGATAATAATTTGTCTTTTATCATGGCTTAATTGCAAAGTGGTCTGCCACTGTTTCATGTTCACTGTAATGGAGTCGATCCGTGTAGGGATATCTTATACATTTTTAAGCACTCTTTTATCCCTGAATGTGGGACAGTATCAAATACTTTTTTGTAGTCAATCCGTGCCATACTTAAGATTCTTTCCCTTTTTACAGTTCTCCACCATGACTTTATTTAACAACAAAGGATCCTTTGTTCCAAATGACTTTCTTTTATTGCCTTTTTGTTCCATTGCCATAACTGAGTTTTTTTCTAAATGACTATAAACTGTCAGCATCAATTCCCGTGTATAGTTTATACGTCATCAGAAGGCAAGTTATTGGTCTATAATTTTTAGGGTA
This sequence comes from Protopterus annectens, assembly GCF_019279795.1. Lineage (NCBI taxonomy): Eukaryota > Metazoa > Chordata > Ceratodontiformes > Protopteridae > Protopterus > Protopterus annectens. The sequence goes on from NC_056747.1 coordinate 145,029,339, forward strand.
GCTTTCAGGTGCACTCTTAAGTAGGAGCACTGTTTTTCCTATTGTTATCCACGTTGCTGTCTGTATGGGGTGCTCATATAATTAGTTCTTACTCATGACTAATTCTTCGTGCAAAGATGTTAATACTTTTAACCACTGGGCCTGGAGTTTTCCAATTAGAGGCTTTTCTTAGCTTTGTTTCAATCCCTCTGGTTGTTACTTCATCCTATTTCATATCATGTAGCTTTAAACATATTCCTTCTTTTACATCTTCTATCCATTTATCATCTTTGTTATGTTCCACAGGATCTTCGTAGATACTTCTCCAAAATGTATTTCTTTTTTTCTTTTTTTGGTGGTATTTAAATTCCTTTTACCTTGTTTCCCAATTCTCTATAAAACCTTTTTGCATCATCAATAAATTGCTTATATTGTACTTTTCCTTTATATTTATCTGCGTATCTTCTAAGTTTTTCCACATGTGCTGAAATTTTTAGTTCATCTGTGATAGTGCATGATAGATCCTGGTCTGTTCTAATACTGCACATTGCTTTTATCAAATCTATCTTTCTTAGCAATTTTGTTGATTCCCTCTTCTATAGTCTTCTCATGACACTTCTTGTCTTAACTGCTTTATAGTTTTCTCTATTCAATACTTTTACGATGGTATCCGATTTCTCCCTTTCCTTTCCCTCACTACCCCATGCCCTTGTTGTAGAACTTTATCAGTTATTAATTTAGCTGCACAGCAATATATCCTGTTTACTTCTGTTATATTGCATGGATCTCTATGGACAGTCCTAATTACTGTGTTCATTTGTTTTATCAAGCTTCTGACTTTATGGCTTTTTTGACCTTCTGCAGTCTATTTCTTTCATCAGATGATCCTACTATATCTATCTATGTCTATTAAATCAAGCAACTGTTCTCTTAGCACATTTTCATCCACACAGAGGGCACATCCCTTATTTTCCATTTCCTGCTGGCATTCTGTAAAAAGTTCTACATCATCTTCCTGTGGCACATTCTCTTCAAATTCATCCTGTGCCATCCGTTGCTCTGTCACATTGGAACTTGCTGGCCTATCACTCCTCAAAATTGACTGCATCAGAGTTTCCTGTTCCTTACCTTGCTGTCTAGCTTCAAGTGAACGTTTATACTGATTTCCTATGGAAGGCTTCAGAATATCTTCATATGATACCTGACCGATTTCTTCCTTTACCACTGGTTTCCCCTTACTTTGGATAGTCATTTGTCCATCCTGTTGTGGTGCTTTATGAATTAGATTTTCTACACTAAGTCTTTCACTTTGCAGGTACTCCATAACTTCAATTTCTATTTCTTTAACTTCTCCAATACTAATCTCCTTTTCTACTTTTCCTCTGTCTCCTTATTTTTTGTATTGTAAAGTTTTCCATATTGGGATTCCTTTGCCTGTATTTCTCGTCAAATATCTTTGGTGCTGCTCTTTTTGCAATCGTTAGTTTTGCTATCTCCTTTGCATAAATATTACACCATATTAAATCTCTCTTTCTTTCCTATGCCCATATTTCATCTTCAGATGTCTACTGATCTTCCTGCTTCTCATAACTTTGGGAACTCACTCCATCATACTGTAACGTAACCTGTGTTAGACCTTCTACACCAAATGCTTCACTTCGCAGGCACTCCATTACTTCAGCTTCTATTTTTTAACTTCTACTCCACTAATCTTCTTTTCTATGTTCCCTCTTTGTGATATTTTTTTTTTATTGTGAAATTTTCCATATCCAGATGCCTTTGCCTGTACTTCTCTTAAGGGGCTGCCTTCTTTATATTGATTAATTTAGCTTTCTCCTTTGCATAAATATTGCATCATATCAAATCTCTCTTTCTTTCCCATGTCCATATTTCATTTTTATACTTTTCAAATATCTCTAGGCTTTGTTATTTTCCCACTTCCTCAGATGCTTCTTTTTCCAAGCAGATCAAAGTTTCTTGATCTATATACTGTTTTTCACAAATCTGTTGTATTAATGAACACAAATTTCCATTTGAAGCTTCTGACAGTTTCTCCCGTGGAAGTATTTTTCTTTCCTCTAATTAATCTCTTAATCATTTTGTATATCTTGTGTCTGGAAATTTCTGGGCTTTTTGCATAATAGTAACAATACACAATTTCTTTCTTATCCTCAACAGTCCACTTTATCGTCTTAATGGCTCTTCTTTGGCCTATCAGTTTTTTGTGATTTTTGTGGACTACTACTTCCTTCTACAACGGGGGGAGGGGGGCATCCTCCCCCTGGGCCTGGCTCCACTGTAGGAATGTTTCTGTATTTTGAGGATTCTACACTGTCATCTTTTCCAGTCCTGGCACCAGTGTGTCTACCAGGATTGGACACTTTTTTATCCTGGGTCTTGTGTACCCAGCTTTCTTTTTTAATTTTTAACCCACTTCTGCCCCTGATATATGCTATATAAATACAGTCTATATATTAGTGTTGTCTTGGTGAGATTTTGTGAAAAGCAGGGTCCACCTCACAAAGGTACTCACCAAGACTTGAGGATGAATTCTGTTTCAGCAATAATACACTCTTTTACTTGCTGACTTATTATCTCTCCATTCGGACCTAGCTGGGTGAGTTTGTCGATGACGCCCAAGTGTGGACAGTGTCAAAAGCCTTGGCTAAGTCTAGGTAGGCTGTTTGCACCGATTTCCCCTCGTCCAGGGCCTTGGTGACTGTCTCAAAGAAGTCCACCAGGTTTAACAGGCATTTTCTCCCTCTGACAAATCCAAACTGAGTAGGATCAAGTGTTTGGAGATTACCTACATCTTTGTTGATAAGGTCCATGATGATTTGCTCCATGGCCTTGCAAATAAGGCTAGTCACGCTAACAGGTCTATAGTTCCCAGGGTCAGTGGAAGCCCCAACTTTGTGGAAGGGAATAACGGTGGCCATTTTCAATTCAGCTGGGATGAAGCCGGTGCTTAGACTATGATTGAAAAGAATACCCAGTGTTGCTAATTCTTGTTGGAGTCTATGTAGGATGCAGCCTAGGATGTTATCAGTCCCATAGATGCTGTATTTTTGGCCTTAAAGAGCACATTTACAACCTGCTCTTTAGAGATACAGGGTAGGGGCAGGTGGTAGGGATGTCATGGGGTATGTGTGGCGGGGACAGGGGAGTGAAGTTTTCACAGAATCTGTCAGCCAACAGGCTATGTCCACATGCTCAGTATATGTGGTATCATTATCTACCAGTTCGGCACAAATCTGCACCTTTCCTTTTCGGTTACGGATGTAACTAAATAACGCCTTATGGTTGTCCTTAGTTGAGGAAGCTAATTTGGATTCGTAGTTTACTTTGGAGGACTTCACAAAAAGTCTTATTTGCTTGTTTAAGCTGAGGAGTAAGTGTTTCCAGTTTAGGGCTCACTCCCCTCTTACTCTCAGACAGCAATTTCTTCCTCTTATTGTAAAGCCTGTTAATGGCAGTTGTCTAACAGGCAGGCTTACTCTTCCTTGAGGAGCTTGTTATGGTCCTATCAGGTATGGCCATGTCAATGCAGTTATACAGGTGTTTGTATAAAGCATTGTTGTAGAACTTGGCACAGTTGTCAGTGCCATCTGAGGGGGGAAGTACAGTGAAGCTATTTATAGTATCCTGTAAGAGGTTATAATCTGCTTTGGAGAAGTACTTTAGTTTAGCTGCTGCTAGGCAGAGTCAGGTGTGATAGTTTGAATGAGACTGATTTCTGGTCAGATCTCACCAAGGAAAACCTCACAGTGGGGGTGCTACAGTGGTCCTCCATACTGGTAAGCACCAGATCTAGGATGCTGGCACTCCCTGTGGGGGTGTCAATCAGCTGGTCCAGGCATTGCAGTTAACGAAATCGAGAAACTTTTGGGCAAGTGAGTTTGAGAGTGAGTAATTCACCCAGTCAATGGAGAGGTAGTTAAAGTCACCTAAACCAAGTTGTTCACATGTATCTTGATGAGTCAAGTATATCCAAATAGGCAGAGTGGATGTCCTGATTCATGGAGGGGGTCTTGTAGCTGGCAATGACTTGAATAGGTGTCCTACCAACAGTTAATTGCACCTGAAGTATCTCCAAGGAATCATACTGTTTAACCAATCTGGAAGTGTATTTATCTTTAATGAATATTGGTACACCATCTACTTTATTTTTCACGCCTTCAGTTTGTGGTCTGAACATGTGGAAGGAGGTGTAACCCGATATGGCTGGGGGTGCTCAGGCCAAAGGTAATGATCTCAACCTCACATTCGACCACCATGTAGGACAGTGGTCAGAAAAGCCTTTTACTTGGTTCATCTCATAAATAAAGGGATTGCATCCAGAAACAAGGAGGTTATTACCTCTCTGTGCTCCTCCCTCGTTAGGCCAATAATTGAGTACAATGCCCAGTTTTGTATGTACCTCTCCAAACACCTGCACCAACTGGAAAGGTCACAGAAATACCTCACAAAGAGAATCCATGGTTTCCAAAACCTGCCATGTGTGGACAAGCTGAAATCACTATCACTCTACTCGGTATCGTACAGATTGCTCAGAGGTGATCTGTGTCTCGCCTACAAGGCAATCTCACACCATGATCTATTAGAGATGCTCCTTATCAGTAAGTCTAACTCCTCGCGCACTACCTGATTGAAAGGCCTAAATCTAATATGTGACATTAACAAAACCTGCTGGAGAGACAGGTTTGTCTGCCAGAGGCTGCCCCGTCTCTGGAATAGACTCCCCATACATGTCAAACAAAGTACGCTGCTGACCCTGTTCAAGAGCAACCTTGATGAATAGATGGGAAACCACAAATTTGTCCCAGTGGATCCACCTGTGTCCCTCATTGACAGGGATGACAGGTGCTGACTGAGGTCTCTTTTTTGGGGATAAACTCTTGGCTAGGCTTGTAAGGGTCCCAGGATCATTAGCCTAGTAATCTCCTATGATCCTATGAAGATAAATTGAAAGTTATAACATTGTATTGAAAAACATCAGGCATTTTTGTGGAAATGAATAGTAAATACAGGAAGTTCTTCAGATGTATGAAAAAACAAACAATTATGACCTACTGTTGGAAAAAAGGGGGAGCCGCTTTCTTACAAGGGTCAAGACTGACAAAGGATAACCTGGATTCATATTCTGAAGCCTTGAGCCAGGTCTCCATGATTGTACAAATGTCTGTGTCTTCCAAGGTGAGAACTTATAGTGAGTGCAGTTTCATGTTAAGACTCTTAAATAAAACAAGAAATAACCCTTTTAACTCAAACTAGCCAATAAGGGCACTCTCTCTGAGCTCTAATCCAATCACCCTCGATTAGATAGAATTCTGACAGTACTCTCCTCCCACAAGGGTGCAGAAGGGCCTTCACCAAAAAAAGATGGCTTGAATTTGATGCTCAGAAGTTACAAAACAGACCCAAAAACAGCAAAGCTGCAAATGGGCTATGCTACAGCTGACAGTATACAGTAAAATGTGGCAAAAAACACTTCAGACAATTCAAACAGACAGCAGAATGCAAATACAAAATAAAAGTGCAATATAAGAGCAAAACAGGCATTTATAGTTAGTTGAAAGCAATGGATGCCTCAGATTTTTCAGTATCTCAGTGAAGAGCTGGTTTTAGTGCTCAAGTGATATCAAACAGTCTAGATTCAGCAAGTCTGAATCTGGCCTATAATATACAATGCAAAAGTTCAAAGTGCATAAAATCATTGGCAATAGATTCCTGTCTTCTCCATATTGGCATATGAAAGTAGAGTTATGCAGAAAGGCTATGTATACCACAAACCTGAGACAGCAGCCTGCTGAAGTCAGCTCTTTTTGTTGAAACTGTTGTAAGAATTCTATTTCCTAGGCAGTAGCAGGGTAAAGTGGGCCATCTTCCCTGAGCACAAAGTCTTACGGTTATGATCAAGAATTCTTGCACCTGCACTCTTGCATACTGTATTCATCTAAGTATTAAACTGCTGGCACACAAAAGGCACTTTAGTGGTTGGTTTTGTAGCTATCGGCTTGCTATAGACAGGTTCTCTTTTTTTTTTCTTTTTGCTCTTTAGCTGACTAAGGGAGACACTGATTTGGCTGTAAGCAAGCTGGTAAACCAACTGGATTCCTACACTTAAGACAGACTTTTTTTTTTTTGCTCTTAACCTGAACTGAGAGGGGCATCGATTTGCTCTTTTGCTCTTTACTTGAAGATGGTACTTCAGGTCTCTGTTCCTAGTTCATCTTATAGAAGGAAAAACCAACACTTAAAACAATTAAGAAGTACTCCTTACAAAATTAGCTTCTGAGTGTGATTCCTAAACTCTAGAAAATATCTCATGCCTCCTTCTAATTTTGCTATACCTGCTGTAGTGACTCTGCCAAAAAAAACAAGCATTTGTCCAAATAAAGTATGACTTACATCAGTGGTTCCCAAACTTTTTTGATTCTTGGCTCCCTTGCTGAATCCAGGTTTTCCCAAGGATCCCCCCCATGGCGTGCATAAAGTGCATATTTCAGGGGTTCCCAAAGTGTGCGCTGCGGTACCCTGGAGAGCCACGGCTTCCTTACAGGGGTGCCGCAAACTAAAATGCTTAGCTGCAAAATAAACCATGAACAGTTTGCGGTTTATTTTGCAGTTATGCTTATTAGTTTGTGGCAAGTGTGAGTGAATGCAGGAATGAATGAAGAAGTGGCTGTGTCTGTGTGTGTGTGAGATCGGGAGAGTGAGAGCGATGTGTGCGTGAATGCAGGAATGAATGAAGAAGTGGCTATCTGTGTGTGTGTGTGTGTGTGTGTGTGTGTGTGTGTGTGTGTGTGTGTGTGTGTGTGTGTGAGAGTAAGAGTGATGTGTGAGTGAATGCTAGGTATGAATGTGTGTGTGTGTGTGTGTATGTGAATGAATGCAGGTATGAATGAGGAAGTGGCTGTGTGTGCGTATGTGTGTGAGGTCGGGAGACTGAGAGCAATGTGTGAATGAATGTAGGTATGAATGAGGAAGTAACTGTGTGTGTGTGCGTATGTGATTCACACCTCTCAACTGTACAAATTTTCGCAGAATGTCCAGATTTTTGCCTCATATTTTTGGTGTGTTCCTCCTAAAATCTGTACTTTTCTGGCAAATAGTTGAGGACTGAAGTAATTAAATAATGACAAACATTTGAGTTTGTAAACTCATTCCCTCTAGTACAGTTCTTTTGATTGTGCACCTTTAACTCCTAGTGGGCGTGGCTTGAGTCTTTAAAAAATAAAGTTATCACCTTACAATTCTAACAAATACTCATTGACATAGGTCAAATATCAATACAATTGTGTTTGCCATCATGTATGCTTCAAGATAAAATATTCTGATACCTCGTATAGGGCATGGTTTTGGAATTATTAATACAAATATGAACAAGCAATATTTGACGCCTAGAGGAGCAGTAGGAGGTAACTGCAGATGCACCTGGAGGCGTCACTCGGATGTAATGAGTTCATAATAACAAACATCTGAGTTTAAGACTCCACATCCTTCTGAGAATTCATGATTATGCAAAACCTATTATTCTATCAACTTTCTAAGTTTGTAAGAGCAATATTTCAAATCTGTCCCTTTTTGTCCCCCCATCATTTTAGGCTTTGTCCAATCTAAAAGTTGATAGAATAATAGGTTTAGCATTAGCATGAATTCTCTGAAGGATGTGGAGTCTTAAACTCAAATGTTTCTCATTATTTAATGACTTCAATCCTCCACTATTTGCTAGAAAAGTACAGATTTTAGGAGGAACACACTAAAAACTATGAGGCAACACATCTGGACATTCAATGAAACACACACACACACACACACACACACACACACACACACACACACACACACACACACACACACACAGTCACTTCCTCATTCATACCTGCATTCACTCACACATCGCTCACTCTCTCCTGATCAAATACACACACAGTCACTTCCTAATTCATACCTGCATTCATTCACACATCATTCTCACTGTCTGTCACACCCACACACCACACACCCACTTATGCATTCATTCATACATCGTTCTCACTCTCCCGATCTCACACTCACTTACACATTCATTCATACATCTCTCTCACTCTTCTGATCACACACACACACACACACACACACACACACACACACACACACACACACACACACACACACACAGAGTCACTTCCTCATTCATACCTGCATTCATTCACCCTTTGCTCTCACTCTTCCGATCCCACACATACACACACACAGCCACTTCCTCATTCATATCTGCATTCATTCACACATTGCGCTCACTCTCCCGATCTCACACACACACAGACAGCCACTTCCTCATTCATATCTGCATTCACTCACACATAGATCTCACTCTCCTTATCTCACACCCACACACACCCACTTCTTCATTCATTCCTGCATTCACTCACACATCGCTCTCACTCTCCTGATCTCTCTCTCACACACACACACACACACACACACACACACACACACACACACACACACACACACACACACACACACTTCATTCATTCCTGCATTCACTCACACATCGCTCTCACTCTCCCGATCTCACACACAAACACACTTCTTCATTCATTCCTGCATTCACTCTCACATCGATCTTACTCTCCCGATCTCACACACACAGCCACTTCTTCATTCATTCCTGCATTCACTCACACATCGCTCTCACTCTCCCGATCTCTCTCTCTCACACACACAGGCTCTTTTGCTTTCATGCACACATTCACTCACACATGCAGACAGACACACACACACACACACACACACACACACACACACACACACACACACACACACACACACACACACACACACATACAGGCATTCACTTACCTGCAATCAGCTGCTAAGCTTCATGGCTCCCCTGTAAGGAGTCCGCAGCACACAGTTTGGGAACCCGTGACTTACATGCCTTTGACCTTAGCAATACAAAACTGGTATGATAAACTTTGTGTAAATATTGATGGTACTGTAATTAGACCAAATGCAATGAAGATAAACTGAAAGCTATGATACTGTACTCAAAACCATCAGGCATTTTTGTGGAAAGGTTGAAATGAACAGTATATACAGGAAGTTCTTCAGATGTATAAATAATTAAACATTTTTGACGTACTGTGGGAATAGAGGGGAAGCAACTTCCTTATGAGGGTCAGGAGAGACAAAGGATACCCTGGATTCTTATTCTGAAGCCTTTCACTGGTCTCTTGACTCCTTCTTGCATCTTCTAAACACAGTCTTTTTGTAGAAGGAAAATTTAAGATGAAATAATTTGGTGTTTCAAAAAAAATTGCTTTAGAAAATATTTCTCTCTTTCTCTCTCCAATTCTGACAAGACAGACTGAATCTTGACTTTTTCCAAGATGGCTGTACACTGGTAAACAGCTTAATTTCACCTCTCCCAGTGTGAAAAAAGGAACTGCACAATAAGAGTTAGTAATTCTGCCAGATTCACTAAAATTCAGTTACTAACTAGTAATCACACTGCCTGGATACCAGCAAAAAAGAAACTTACAGAATCTATAAGACAATCAGCTAGAAAAGGTGAAGAGAATATACTGACTGAGACAAACATTGTGGTTCTTCAGCAAAAACTGGTTCAAGCTCACACTTTGGTGCAAGAGATGGCTTCCAGTCATTTAGAGGAAATAAATAAATCAAATGTGCTCAGAGCTAATTAAAATAAATGAAACATTGAAGGAGTTTATCAACTCAAATAACAAAAGGATGGAAAAAAATGGAAGAAGCTTTAAACAGCTATTCAGATAAACTGATAAAAATGCAAAAATCATAGGCTGAAATAAAGAAAAGGCTGGTTAACTATTAGAATTCTCATACAGAGTAGTTTTAAAAAATGGTTGAATCAGAGGACAGAACACACAGAGAAAACCTGAGATTTTAGTGCTATACCGGAAAAACAGTAAGGAACAGATTATATTAATTTTATGAAAGTACACACAAGCAACTCGACTGGTATTCCAGAGCAGGATTTGTTCATCGAAAAGGCACATCAACGGTGTGCTCCAAACCTGGCCATGAGAAAGCAGCCAAGACCTATATTAGTAAAAATTAACTCTTACCAGCAGAAAGTGCTGATCTTGACAAAACTGTGGCAGAAGAACAAAGTATTAAAAATTGGAGACAGTAGAGTGTTTATGGAAAAGGATTATTCACTATACACCAGGCAAAAGAGAAGTAAATTTATCCTGGCATCAGGGAAGCTCAAGAGGCAGGTGTCAGACTCAAGCAGCTGTATCCAGCTATCTTCAGAATATTTTTCCTAGAGAGTCAAATGCATTTTTCAATGCAAAACAGGCTGAGGAGGAAATACAAGTTTGTCCAACAAAAAGCGAGCCATCAAACAGAAGGTGACTTGGCTTCTCATTCTTCTGTTAATAAAGCTTATAGGTTCATAGGTAAGTGTTAGGCTATCTGCCCAAGGGCATTTATAAGCCTAGCCAGAATGTGTTGGCTTTAGCCACCCCCTTAGATTAGTTCCCTGTGCCTCTGTCCAGCAGAGCCATTAGTTCCCTACGCCACTGTCCAGCAGAGCCACTGCAGTGATCCAAGGGGTACATTTTCTGTTTCCCATCCACCCGTCAAGGTTTCTCTTCAAGAGTGTTAGTGAGAGGCTCTGCCTGATGTATATTGGAATCCTGTTCCAAAGCATGGGGAGTCTCTGGGATAGGAATCTATCCCTCCAGCATGTCCTATTTATCGTTGTGGTGAGGTTTATACCTCTAGAGCGTGTGGCTCTCCGCGATTTGTTTTTTTTTTTTTTTTATGTGGAGCATGTCCATCAATTCTGGGTTGGACATGGCCTTGTATGTCAGGCAAAGATCACCTCTGAGTAAGCGGTATGCAACCGAGTACAGCTGGAGTTTCTTGAGTTGGGCTGCATAGGGCATCTGTTTGAAACCAGTAATCCTCTTGGTGAGGTACTTTTGTGGTCTTTTCAGCTGTTGCAGGTGTCTTGAAAGGTACATCCCAAATGGGGCGTTGTATTCTATGATGGGTCTAATGAGTGATGAGTAGAGAGGCACAATAACCTCTTTTGTTCTAGATGCGAACCCTTCATAAAGAAACCTTCAGACTGAAATCTTTTCCAATGTTCCAAATGTAAATGCTTGAGACATAGAAAAAACACAGGAGCTGATTAGAAGAATCGGGAGTACGTTGGACTTAAATCGGAGTCCGGGTTGGGAGATGGAAATGAATAGGAGGAAGACCGGCAACACTGAAATTAGTGAATAAATGTAAGACTATAAAGCATCAATCACATTTGTGAACTATGGCTTTACAAGAAAAAGTGGCTGAGAAAGATTGGACTTTTTTGACTTTGTTAAACTTGTATGTGGACTGAAGAGCAAATATTTCACTTCATGTCATTAATGTTTAGAAAAACACTAAAAAGAAGAAAGTAAGCAATTTTTTATTCTTAACAGTATTTGTATAAAACATTTCATGATATAAATTGCATGTTATATAGTAAAGTAGATTTGTGTAGTATGTACACTCAAGGGTATCTAAAGTGAGCTGGTGAGGGTGAGAGTTTTCAGTGAGTGTTGCATGTGATAAAGAAACTAAACAAGTTCATTTGTTAAAACTAAAAATAATTAGGATTACAGTGTAAAAAAAAGAAGAAGAAAAGCTGGAAAAACATTTTTAAGTTAATATGCCATAATCTTGGGCTGTTGGAGTGTGAGACTGGGTGTAAAAGTTTACTGATTATAATATATGTACAGTCAAGGTGTTTTCTATTACTTTTGCATAGGGAATGTCTGGAAAAGTGCCCTTGGCTTAATTTAAAAACAAGTTTTTTTTTGTTTAAGCATGTGGGCTTTAAAAAATAAGAAAACACTGTGAATGCAGTCAAAAGTTTTCCTTTAGCAAATAAATGTTCACTGTAAGTTGAGAAGTCTGCAGCTGTATATTCTGCTCTTATGTTTCCACGGAAACAAACTGATTTGAGGTACAGGCAATAAATCTCTAAAGTTTTGGGCACTGTTTGCTGATAGACACACAAAATTAAATGGTACTATGGCAAGCAGGTCAGTAAAAATAAAGTTTGAAATTACCGGAAATGAATAAGAGATAGTAGCTTTTTTGGTACCTAAATATGTCAATGCATTTACTAGAACAGTGTCTAACTTCACTTTATTTAAAGATAACCAGTGTACCTTTTCTTATGGCTAAAAGTTAATGTTTTCTGAAAGCATACAAGCTGTTGTCTGTTTAAGACAAGAACAGACAGCAATTAGTCAAGTAGGAGTGCAGGCTGTAACATGCACCTTAGTATGGATAAACTTAATTTCAGGTTGAGTAAAGACTGTGGCTGCAGCTGTCGATTTGGGATAACTGTTTCTATCAGGAGGGTTAAACTTCTTTATCTGAAGATGTGCACAGTTGTGTTTGTTTATGTTAACAGGTTGTGGGGATGTTCTGAGAGTGTTTATTTTTTTGTTCAAATGTTTTCATTAAAACAAAAAGTGCTGTAAAATGTGACATAGGTTCAAATGGCGATGACAAGAAACAAATGCATAAAATATCAAACTGCTAAACATTAGTGAGTGTATGTAACACAAAAGTTGGAAACAGACATTTTAAAAAGTTCCTGTATACAACAGGTGAGAATAATAACTTCTTATCATAAAGGCTATGCTATCCATATTATTTGGGAAGATAACCATATTAAATTATATTAAGAAACAGATTGCAAATAGCAATGCTACATCAGACGCATTTGGAAAGAAATGAGCATGTGAATTTTCTAAAAAAGGATTTTAGGATGGATATTCAGCAGACTATCAGGGACAAAAGGGAAGTACTTGTACTACTTGCTAGAAAAGCTCCAATAGTGATAGAAGAGGGAAAAAAAGAGAATAATTTTAGATTTGTAGTACTAACAAGCTACTGGCAAGACTGGAGAATTACATTGGTATGTATTTATATTCCACCTAAAACTGCTATTATGGAGCTTAAGAAAATTCTGTAAGAAATAATCAGCTTTCAGCAGTGAATATTACTAATAAGTGGGAACTAGGACTTGATTTGCAACAATAATGACATATTTGGGTGGTCTAGAAAAGAAAATATAGAAAACAGATTTCTGAAGAAATTTATGAAAATATTTGGTATGGAAGGCATGAATTCAGCATTAGTAACTCAGAGAAAATGTACATATTATTCCCCAAGGTAAAATAGCTAGACTAGCAAACTCTAGTTTACAGAACATGTGCATTTAACTGAAATCTTCGACACACATCCAATAATTATTTCGGATCATGAACCAATAACAACTAGGATAACAATATAGTGTAATGAAGTACAACTGAGACACAGGTGCCTCCTTGCCTACCTGTTAAAAATGGAGGAAATTAAGGAATGGGTAGTGAAACTTAAAAATTTGACAGTTATTAGGATTAGGAAAGATAGAAATTTCCTCAGAAGTAATAGCTAGTGAGTGGGATAAAGTGAAGGTGGAGTTTAAAAATTGCACAGAAACAAAAGAAAAACAGCTATAGCTAAGAAGTAACAAGAATTATTTAGAGGTAGACGGGCGGACAAAGGCTAAACTACTGTAAAATAAGGGGAATCTCACAGAACAAAAAGAGGCACAACTGCAGTGTGTTAATGAGAAAATAAGGGAGTATCTGGATAATGTGCATGAGTTTAGAAAGATTGCTGTTAAGTAACTGTTTCTGATGATAATTCCAGAGCACAAAAACATTTAACACAATGACATATGCAACAAAAAGTAGAAAGGGTTGTTGTCAAACTTAGGGAGCCTATAACAAGAAAAAAATAACCAGAGATCCTGAAGCGGTATTACAGATATTTCAGAAATTTTATGAAAATTTGTATACAGCAGAAAAATGGAAGATTTAAGTATGCTAAGGTTAGAGGAAGACGGGGCTCAACAGTTAAGATAGGAGGAAATGAGATAAAACACAGTGATGTACAATCAATCTTCAGGAAAGTCTCCAGTTATAGATGATATTCCTGTGGAAGTTTGGAAGCTAAGAGAGAAGAAAGTGATACCTCACCTGTGTGCCCTGTTCAATCACAGCCTCACCTCAGGCTTTGTCCCTACCGAATGGCACACTGCTACAGTCATCCCTCTCCACAAAGGAGGAGCGACTACAGACCCTGGGAGCCATTAGCCTGACGGGTCTGATATACAAAGCTATGAAATGCATCATCATGAACCTAATAAACAAGGATATAGGAAATCTCCAAACTCTGGTTCCCATACAGTTTGGTTTTGTGAAGGGTAGATCATGCCTGCTCAAGTTGGTCGACTTCTTTGAGTCAGTCACCAGAACTGTGGATGAAGGCAAGGTGATTCATACAGCCTACCTTGATCTGGCCAAGGCTTTTGATACTATTCCCCACTCAGGAATCATAGAAAAACTCACTAAGCTTGGCATCAACCCCTATATCACTAGGTGGGTTGCAAACTGGCTCACAGATAGAACCCACAGTGTCAAAGCAGCTGACTCCAAGTCAGACTGCCGACTAGTCACAAGTGGAGTCCCACAGGGTTCAGTCCTGGGTCCTCCCCTGTTTGTTATCTACTTCTCTGAAGTCCAGGACAACACGAAGGGACTCTGGCTGACAAAGTTCGCAGACGATTGCAAGATAGGAGCTATTATTAACTCCCCAAGTGATGTTGACATCCTACAGAATGGCCTCATTGAGACCAACGAGTGGTGTCAGAAACATGGTCTTAAGCTCAATGCCAAAAATGTGCCGTCATTCCCTTTGGGAAAAACCAGATTCTCATGAATTACCACACTGACTGTAGTCCACTGAACACAGAAGGTGTTATAAGAGATCTGGGAACACAGGCTGACAGCAACCTCTATTTTGATCACCACATTGCCACTGTGGTCAGAAAGTCCTTCTATGTGGGACATCTCACTACTAAGGGTTTTGCATCCAGGAAGAAAGAGGTCATTGTCTCCCTCTACTCTTCCCTCATTAGGCCAATCATCGAGTACAATGCCCCATTTGACATGTACCTTAATAGACACCTGCAACAAGTGGAGAGGCCGCAAAAGTACCTCACAAAGAGGATCCTAGGCCTTAAACACTTGTCCTATATGGACAGACTCATAAAACTCCAACTATTCTCTGACTCACATCGCCTACTTAGAGGTGATCTCTGCTTGACTTACAAATCCATGTCTGACCCAGCTCTGTTAGAAATGCTACATCTAAAGAAATCCCAATCCCTCTGCACCACATGCTCTAGAGACCTCAACCTCATTACCACAATTAACAGAACATGCTGGAGGGACAGATTCATAACCCAGAGACTGCCCATGCTATGGAACAGACTTCCCATACATGTCAAGCAGAGTACCTCGCTGACCCTCTTCAAGAGAAACCTTGATAAGTGGATGGGGAGCAGAAACTTCACCCCGGGAATGACTCCAGCGGCTCTACTCGACAGAGGCACTGGGAACTCTGGTCGGATGGCACTATGCCAGAGTAACCCTACGGCTAGGCTTGTAAAGGCCCCAGGGCCATTAGCCTAGTACACACCTATGAGCCTATGATATATGTGAAAGGTTTCAACAGTATCTTAAAACAAAGGGAAGCACCAGCAACCGGGTAGAAAGCTGTGGTAGCTGTAATAACTAAAGATGTTAAAGACATAAGAGCCCATTTCAATTTTAAACCATGTTTATAAAGTAGTCATGTCTATAACAGCTAAAAGAATGGCAAAGTTGTTGTTAAAACAGACATATGTATTAATGCAGTTCTGTGGAAAGGAGGGAAACATTTGACATTAATAGAAAAATGATGATCCAGACAGAACCAGAATATAAGAAAATACTGCTGCTGTTGGTGGGTCTTGATGCAGAGAAAGCACTCAACATAGTAAGCCAGGATTTTATGAGAAGGACAATGGAAGCATATGCATTCACGGATACAATAAAAAGGTTAATTAGGAGGATATATATAGGGATAGGAGGCCAGAATTAAACTGTCTGAACTGAGGAACCAGGCAGGGGTGTCCTCTTTCCCCTTTGTTATTTGCTTTATATTTAGAGCCATTCACATAGATAATAAGGGACTCAGAATTTCAAAGTTACAATTGGTATTATTTATTTATTTATTTTATTTTACATTTGTTAACCGGGACAGTCCAACTGGATTACAAGTCCATTTTCAGTGGAGGCCCGGGGTGAAAAGCTCCAAGAGAACAATTTTTTAAAAAACATAGTTTTAAGAACAGACTTTTGACATACAATTTCCATAGAAGAGACTTTGACATACATATTAACTAACAGATAGGACATATTTGTTCTCTACAATATAATATTAAATTTTAGAAGATATTCCTACGTTTAGGATTCCTGTGATAAATTTATTATCAGAGTAAAAGCAGAGAGACGTAGAATAAGGCCCCAAGAGAGCAGATAATGCTCTCTATAGTTGAGAAGGATAATAAACTGATTTACTATATGTCTTCGCCTGGTTTTAGTTGAGAAGGATAACAAATTGATTTACAATATGTCTTCTCCTGGTTTTAGTTGCTTATGGAAAGCACAACATTGCTGGGGTAGTTTTCCCTAACTCCTGGAGAGATGGGATGAGCAGTAGATTAACAGTCCTAAGTGGGTACAGTACTATGATTGGTTGGCTTAGCAGAGTTACTTAAGTTAGGTGAAGTGTGGCATAATAGGTATGGTAAAAGAAAGTTGGCTTTATTTCTAGACAATATCATTTTGTACCTGATAAAACCAGAAAAGATCATAACAGTGTAGAGAAACATTTTGAGACAGCTTCAAGTCTTTTCGAGGCATAAAATTACTGAAGATAAAACAAAGGCACATTATGCAACAGATATTATTTTCTAAGTTAGGTATCTGTATTAGTTCTCATGTACCATATGAAGAAGACTAGGAGCAACCTACAGAATAACGTCAGTCAGATCACAAGGAAAATACCACAAGTACCTACAGGTGTCTAACAGGTGACGCTGATATTATCACTCTGAATTAAGGCTGGCATAGTTTCTCTGCATAACTGACCAACTGGCCACAGCATGTAAAGTTCAAAGGAAAAGTACACTGTGTAGGTTATGTGCACTGCACCCAAATGCAATATCTTTCACCGCACATTGCAAATGAAGAGTATGTCTCAAAGCCAGAATCTGATTATCACCATTTACTTAATAAACTTACACTCGGCATCTGTAAAAAATTCCACCTCTTACAGCCTTCACAAACGCTTTTAATCCTGAACCTTTCTTCTGAATATCAAGACAAAAAAACGTAAGCCAAACATAAACATCTTCTGAACAGTAAATGGTAGTAAAATGTAGAAACATCAGCAAGAACTCTTCTCTATATTATTTAATATAATATTATTTAGTACATTCAAAGTTTTTATATCATATTATTATTAATACACTGCAAATACTGCAGACATATTTTTCTCTCTTAAGTTTTCATGAACAGCTTCCTATATCCTAGAAATTATACAAGTCAAACACAACAGTATCAGCAGTATGTTTACTCAAACAAATTTCAGCATTCATCTGGTTATATCCAATTTCTTTATAGATGTCTGCTTAACAGGTATTTACATAGATATTAAAATACCACTTCAAGTATTGGGATGACTTTCTGCATTACTATGTAAGGTTTCAAATCCCAGTGTAAATGTGTGCAAGTCACTTGGCTTTAGAAATAGTAGTACACGGTGTGTGCATTACAGTGCTTGGTTCAATGGTTAGTTCCATGCTGGGAGTTGTCTTCTGTGAAATCTGCATGTTCTCTCTGTACCCATATTGGTTTTGTTTTACAGTTCTCTCTTGCATCCCAAAGACATGTTGTTAGATAAACTGGCAGTCCTCCAAAAACTGTCCACAAGTGGTGTGCACGTTGTATGAAAGTGTGTGTGTGTGTGTGTGTGTGTGTGTGTGTGTAAAACACCTCTCAACCTCTTAGTGCAAGAAATCTGGACAGAGCAAAAAATAATGAAATAATGAGAGGACAAAGGCCCAAAAAATGTGGGCAGATTCTAAATACTGCTCTTATGAACTAAAAAAAATGTTGGAATAATAGGTATTGTATTAACATGCATTTTCTGAAGGACATGAAGCATGACACTCAACTGTCATTATTTATTTACTTCAATCCTCAGTGATTTGCCAAAAAAAGCACATTTTTTGAGGTACAGACCAAAATATCAGGAAAAATATGGACATTCTGAGAAAATCTGTAGATTTAGAGGTATGGTGTGAGTACATCCTGTGATGCAC
The DNA here is from genome assembly GCF_019279795.1 of Protopterus annectens. NCBI lineage: Eukaryota > Metazoa > Chordata > Ceratodontiformes > Protopteridae > Protopterus > Protopterus annectens. Next base: position 145,047,616 of record NC_056747.1, read on the forward strand.
TGGTATCCTTTCCAGGATTACTTGTCTGTGATGTATTCACTGAGCAACTAAGTAGGCTCAAGATCTCTCATGACTAAGAACAGGATTAAGTAAATTTTAACAAATGAATAAATTACAGAAAAAGGGTAAAAAAAATCTTACCTTCATAATGACTAATAAAAAGCTACCAACATTTGAAGTGTAGTGGATGTTACTGGACAGGGACAAGATATAGTTTATCACTAAGTGTGGCATTCCACTTGATGTCCCTCAATTAAATTTAACTGTGTTATTTAAGAAAATATGACTGAAACATACAAAATTATGAATAACTAATAAACAGTCATTAATATTTCTATGTCACTGCAATCTATACAATCATACTACCACCTTTTCACATATTGTCAGTCATCAAGTGTTAAGGCACTAGGCCTAGGAAGACAGCTCCAAAGAATTCTGTAATGGTATCTGGAGCTCCTGATGTCCCACATAATACACCAATAAGGTGCTTCAGGTGCCTGAAGAGTTAAATAGTCAGTAAATGAATGTTCTTAAATACTGAATCATCCAGCATACTGTATAACCAGAATGGGGTGTTAAACGTCCAAGTAATGCAAGGGCACAGTGATGTTTAGCATACTACAGTATATACAGGATGCCTAACAAAAATGAAAGGGGCAAAGTCATGCAATATAGTCAGGCACGCACAGTAGCTTAAGGAAAAAGTGTATATGAGGGGCGTTCTACGCATGATGTCTTTTCCTGCAGTATGTGCACGCAGCACCAGTAGCTCTTGTTCTACATTTATTATGTTTTGCATTTCCTGCACACTGGGCATGTAAGGTTCCTTTCAGTGCCCATCTAAAAATGTTAACTTATGACTGGTCAAACATTTACAAGGTTGCCTTCATCCATTTGAAACATAGGCGACAGACCAGGGGTGAGAATTTTGGATTTCCCATCCACTGGTCCCGGTTTTGCTTGAATACTGCCAAGGAATAACTCTGCTTCACATGGAAGGCAAGACTGTCTCAGCAAAGGGGTATTGTCTGAGGCACATACCTGTCCCTCCAATGCATCCTACTTATGTCGCAAGCAATGTTTAAGTACCTGGATCTGGTAGTTCAGATACTACTCGTTTTGCAAGAGGTCCATCAGACTGGGATCCTGGGATGCCTTGTATGCCAGACATAGATCACCCCTCAACAGTCTGCAGGTGACAGGAGAGATAAGGTTTGAGGCAATCCACATAGGACATGCTGTTAAAGCCATATATTCTTTTTGTGAGGAATCTTGGAGAACTGTTGCATGTTCTTGGTCAGGTACACACTGAATGGGGCCATTGTACTCAATGTTGGGCCTGATGAGGGTTAAGTACAGTGGAACAATGACTTCCTTGGACCAGAAGCCAAACCCTTGCTTATAAGATGGGCAACATAAAATGATTTCCTACTACTTTAGACACCTGTTGGTTGAAAACCAAGTTACTGTCTATATACGTCCCCAAATCCCTGACTATTGAGTATGCTCTTAGGGGTGTGTTATCAATGTAGTACTTTCCTGGGGTAGCTGACTTCCCAAAGGGACTATTATATATTTCGTGGCAGTGAGTTTTAAACAGTGTCTATGGCACCAATTATTTGTCTGTAATAGCCATTCTTGGAGGATATTTGAGTATTGGTGGGATTCTATGATTGCTCCCAGTATGCAATCATCAGCAATATTGGCCAGCCAGAGAACCTTAACGTTGAACTTGACTTCTAAGAAGTAGATGCCAAAAAAGAAAGAACCCAGCACTGAGCCTGACAGAATCCCACTACTGACCAGCCTCCTTGTGGAGGTGGACTCTCCTATCCTAACTTCCTGGGTCATACCCAAGAACCAGCTTGCAATCCAGTGTGTAACATAGGGGTTAATGCCTAATTCCTTGAGTTTGTTTACAATGCCCAACTACGGTACTGTATGAAATGCCTTGGCCAGGTCAAGATACATAGTATGCATCATACTAGCCTCGTCCATTGCCTAGGTGAGCTTCTCAAAGTCTACCAAGCTTAGTAGGCATGATCTTCCCTTGACAAAACTGAACAGGGTTAGATCTGGTATTTGGAGGTTTCCAGTGTCATTATTAATCATTCCTATGATAACTCCTTCCATGGCTTTGCATATGACACTAGTCAGACTAATGAGTCTGCAGTTTCCTGGGTCCATAGGAGGCCTGCCCTTATGCAGAGGGATGGCTGTTGTACTTCTCAATTCATGTGGCACAAAGCCTGACTGAAGGCTCTGGTTATACAGTGACCCCAGTGGTCCTTGATAGGTTGTGTTTTGTGCTGTTTAGAAGACATCATAAGATATTATCAGAGCACATCAATGCAGTGTTCATGGCCTCAGAGTGAGTTTAGTAGAACTTGTTCCCCAGTGATGGTTGGGGAGTTATGTTTCATGGTATTTCTTGATAAGTGACAGGGTGCGTCAAGATTAAAAAGGAAGTTGAATTTGTCTGATGGTCAATTTGCTATATATGCCAGCTCCATATAGGTAGCTCTATTCACAACTATATCTGCCTATTGTTCTGTACAGCCTTTGAGGTTACAGAGATAGCTAAAGAAAATTTTGTGGTTGTCCTTGGCCTGGGAGGCTAGTTCTACCTGAAAATGCCATAATTATGCTATCTCAAAAAATGTTACATGCCATAATGGCAACTTAACTGCTACAAGCAACTACTGTAACAACAAAGAATAAATTTGTTTTCTCACAGAACAGCTACATCATTGTCATTACAAGTCAGTTTCTTTAAATCCTAGGCAGGCTGAACTCTGAGTGCATTTATGTGGAAGACCTGGAAATTGTCGACAGTACGTATAAAATCCAAAAAAGAGGGATTCTGGAAGATCCAAACACCCCAAAAATGTCTACAATGTGTCTATCCATCACAGAATCCTGAAATTAAAACAAACTGGCTTGCATAACACCTTTTTAAAGAATGGATCCTCTAGAGGGAACTGAATATCATGATCGCAGGAAAAGACTGATAAGAGTGCACTTTCAGGTGTGTCTAACACACACACATACACTTTTCCTCAGTCTCATGCACAGAATTGTCATAATAATTAAGGATTGACATTATAGTCCAATACCAGTCACAAAGTCAGCAAACCATAAGTATGACAGTCTGCATGGACTCACTACATGGCAGTATAACAATGGTGCAACACCAATGATAGCAAACAACCATACGCTCTGCAAGGATGGCGTGCAGGGTCAAACCAACAATGTAAACCACCAACGACCAGCAAAAACGATAGCGAACACGCAGTAATGAAGAAATAATGATTATTTATTTATAATTCCTCCAAATACAGACCGGTTTCGGCTATTCAGCCTTTATCAATGAATACAATAAAGTTTTTTTGAATGAAATGCAGCAGCCTGCATTTATACTAGTCTCTAATTACCTGGAAGAAATATTACAGCACCACCCAGTGGCTGGAGTATCAAAGTGCATATTCCTTCTTGATTAAAGCATATGACCAGTGACATAAAAATGCCAGAGGTGTAGATATTAAGTCATATTTTTAAAGATAAAAATCAAAGCTCTGGAAGTAAGCCATTATATGAACATACATATTACAAGGAAATAGACCAATACCATAGTCAATATTTCTGAATGCATATCATAATATAAAAAAGCAGAAAATATATAGCACTAGTATATATATATATTTTGAAGGGTGATAACCACATGTTCAAAAGAACTAAATAATAATGAACCAAGTGCTGATCATATAATATATTACAAAATAAGGCCAAAAGAATATAGTGGCCTCATTCTCAGCTATATTATAAATTATAATAAATTGAAATAATATGCTTGTAGATAATACAAGTTCAACATTGTAATTGTACAATACTCAATGTTTAATGCCATCATACCAGATACGAATACCAAACTGTACATATACATATTCGTATCCTGAACAATTTTTTATCATGCTTTATAAAGTATAATATGAGCGTTGGTAGGCCTAACCACCACTGAATGGTTCGTACTTGATTCTTGATCTATGTAAATGTTTGTTGCTGCAACCATGATTATGAAATCCTCCAGTGTTCTGTGAAACTCACAGATGGTCATTCAGACCTGGGGGGAATAAACATCCAAGGTTGGTTATCCAATATTGTTCCTCGTGGTTTAAAATGGTGTACCAACCCTGTTGGTTGTTCCCATCTCCCTGAATTTTGTCAATGATCATGAACATAAACTGGGCATTGGGATGTTGTATCGTGTGTCTGTATAAAGCATTTGTTTCTTTTTTGTTCCTCATGCCACTACGATGTTCTGTCATCCTTATTCTAAGATACCTGGAGGTTTGACCAACATAAAAAGCTTTACACTGGCAGGTAGCTAAGTAAATAACCCATGTACTGCTACAATTACCAAACACCCTTGTTTTAAATACACGATTGGTGTTGGCACTGGTGAATTCTTTTAGTGTACTAACTTGTAAACAGGAGCAGCAGTGACCACATGGAAAAGTACCAATTAGTTTATCATCACTGATAGTAGTCTGATGATATATAGCACCTCCCCCTTCTCTGTTTTTGTAATGTGAAAATAGCCCTCCCAAATTCTTGCCTCTTCTGTATGATATCTGGCATTGAGGGCCTAGTATTGACCTTAAAGTGTCATTAGCCAAAAGAATTTTCCAGTTGCAATTAAGTATATCCTTGACAATAGGTTGGTTCCTGCCATATGTGGTGACAAACCTCAAGATAGAATCCTGATGAGCATGCTCTGATTTTTTGTATTGTAACAATGTTCTCCCGTCTATGGTTTTGCTTCATGAACTAGCTTGATATATGTCTATGTCTCTATATCCTCTGTCCTGAAATCTATGGTATAAGTCTAGTCTGGCATGTTCAAATTCATCATGAGATGAACAAATGTGTCTAATACGCATAAATTGAGACTTAGGGATGTTGCGGATGGTGTGGTTCGGGTGCATACTGGAGGCGTGTAACAAGGTATTGTATTGAGGGTATTTTCAACAACACCAATGATCAAAGTGCCAGCTAGAATTGAACATTTACAAATGTTAACACATACATAGACTAATCAGCAAAATAACTTTCAAAGAAGACAGTCTGTAACTGATGTTTTATTCCTTCTCTATTTCCCAGAATGCTGTACAATATTGCATCCTAAATGCTCACAAAACAGAAACATTTATGTCAGTGTTATTATCTGTAGGTTCAAGCTACCTTGTTAGGTATATCCATAAACCTAGTTTGCGAGCATTCACAGATCAGAAAAATAACATCTAAAACAAAGAACGGTCATAAACACCCGACACCGCAAATGAAAATGAAGCTCAAACCCATATATTTTCAATGAGATATACTCTGTCATCAGAAGCGTAGCAAGGATGGGGTGAAGGGGGCAGCTACCCTTGGTTCAAAGTGTTAGAGGGCATGGCTAAAAAGTGCAGGGCCTGCATTCCTTTTTTATACCGGCATGTCTTAAAGTCTTTTTTTTTTCTCTTTAATTGAAGAACTGGGGTGGCACGTGTCTGACTGTAGAAAGCGGTACAAATATACAACTGGCTTGCTATAAGAAAAAGCTGAAGACCTTTTGTTTTTCTCTTCAGCTGAAGAGCTGATAGGATGGGATACTATACTGCGGACAAGCACTTGGTCCTAGACATAGCTATGGTGCTGTCCATCATTGTGTTAGATTAAGTGATTTAAAATAAACTGCACCTGTTCTCTCTGTAGAATTACCACTGGTTTCAGATGCTATTATTTGAGTAAGACAAACTATTTTTAGGCAATGTCATGAGTTTTGCAATCTTAGGTTTTAAGCAGATAGTATACAGATGCACACACAAACACATACCACTGTGGTATAGTCCTCCTAGGCACTGCACAAGTAAGCTGTAGTTTTTGGGGTACTCTATGAGGAAACACACCTGCACTAAGAGAAGGAGACCACACCACCTTCTTGTAATGGGAGGACCCCACAGATAGAGCTATTAGGATCTCTCTGGAAGACAGAGGAAGAACTATGAAAAGATACACAGGCTGGGTCCTGCAGAAAGTTACGACAGCACCAGAAACACAGGTCTCGTGTTTGTAAGGCAAACACTTTAGCCATTAAGCCACCCTCCCAACCCAAAACTATACCACATAGTCTCTTAAGTAGAAGAGGGACTGGACTCAGAACAAAGACACTGGGTGAGTCAGAGAGATACAGAGTGACAGACACTTGCCTCTTGCAAAGAGTACCTGAATGTTGAGTTGCATACCTGAGTTGAATGTTGTGTACCTTACCCAAACTGAATTCTGAGTACCCTGTAAAATGTAGCCGAAATTGTACAGTGTCACTGAAAATAAACTTCACCACACAAAATCACAATGGATTACAATGAAACTGCACAGCAAGTCACCAAAGTGTGTGCTGAACACACCACTGGTAGTATCTGGTGGGGAGAGTTTGGTTTAAGTATAACAAACTATATTATGCTAATCCTTACGCTGTTGTCTGCAAACGCAGCCCTACTATGAGTTGATTTCTCCCCATCTGTACAGAGACTCAAGTATGTGTTGCATCAGGAATTGCTGCTATTCTTTTTAGGCAAACTCTTGATGTTTGGTATATCTAATCACACGGAGAAGAAACATTGAAGCTTCAGGGTTAATACAAGTTTTGCAAGAGTGAACCCGGACTGGTGTACTGTAGGAAGCACTGTTGAATGAGGTCTTAATTAAATGATAAGCAGAGAGGCCCCTCTTTTGCAAATGCCAAAGGCAGACAGATACAGACACTATAAGTAGAGCACAGCAACTATGAGACAGAAGTGCAATCACTTATTGAAGAAACTTGATCAAGTTATAAGACTTTTAAGTGTTTAAGCAATGCAATACAGATTTGCTGAAAGGTTCACTACAAGAAGAACTGCACCGTAAACTACTGGAAGGGAGTTTAACCAAATGTACAGACACGTACATTCATAATCCATCTTTATCCAGCATCATATAAAGCATCAAAGCTGCACACTAAAGTCATACTTCTCACGGTGGCATTTTTAAAAATGTGTCTTTTAGCCAATAGAATAGAAACTACTGCTTCTCTGACTTCTTCCTGTGCAAAGGCTGGCATAAAATTATTACATCAGCATTTACAACCAACTAGGTTCAGAAAAAGGGTTCGATTAGTTGGAAGGTTCAAACAGGATGTACTGTAAAAATCTACGTTGTTCCATTAAATAGCATGAATAGTGTTTTTGTTTCTGTGGAAATAGGTACTATTTCTAATCCAAGATGTTAATTGTGCTGTGCACACCTCTCAAATTCCAGAATACTACAGAATGTCCTTGACTGGGTTCACACACACACACACACACACACACACACACACACACACACACACACACACACACACACACACACACACACACACACACACACACACACGTAACTTTATTAAATACTGCTGCATACTTCATACATGACTCTCGTGTACACCACAATCTATCTCCATGATCTACTACCAACACTGTCATCATTCCACTTGCTCTCTATCACCCTCCAAATAATTTCAGGAATAAGGAATTTTACCATCGTAAACTGCACTGCATACCTGTCCTACAGTTTCGTACTGCATTCCCTTCAGAAATAAACAAAAAAACAGCTTATATCACATGCAGAACAATTTAAAAAATGTGTCAAATTTCATTCCTTGCCAAAGTGCAACTCAGAATATATGCGTGCAGCTGTGTGTGTGTGTGCATGAATGTGCACATCTGGTTGAATGCGTGTTATAATGTGCATGACACAGCTTCTGTAGGATCACTACAGTGCTCATTCCTAACATCCACATTTATAGCTAATTTTCAAACAGATCCACAGCATTCACTATCTTTCTCCCCTACATACCAAATCAAAACGCTTTACCGATACACACTGCTGCTACTCAAAACATTAACAAACTGACAGTGATAACAGAAAGACATCAGACCATCTGATGACATTCTGTAGCTAATGAGGAACAAAAAAACATATTTTTATTAAAATCCTTTAACTCTTTCCGGCAACCACTGTTTTTTTTTTAATCATTATTGTGACGTGGCACAAGGTGCTTTTGTTTTTTTTTTCTTATAAAGATTTAGAACTTCAACCACAGATCAATCATGGTCAGTGGTGTCCTAGGCAGGGTAATGGATCAAGACGCCACAACAGCTGCAACCCCCCCCCCCCCCATCCATTCCAGTGTCCCATTCCTTGTCTATTTCTCCCCAGGTACCATAAACACTGTTAAAGCCTGTCAGTGGACATACTATTTTCTCCTTATTCCAGTGCCCCATTCCTTGTCTATGTCTCCCCAGGTACCATAAACACTGTTAAAGCCTGTCAGTGTACATACTATTTTCTCCTTATTCCAGTGCCCCATTCCTTGTCTATTTCTCCCCAGGTACCATAAACACTGTTAAAGCCTGTCAGTGTACATACTATTTTCTCCTTATTCCAGTGTCCCATTCCTTGTCTATTTCTCCCCAGGTACCATAAACACTGTTAAAGCCTGTCAGTGTACATACTATTTTCTCCTTATTCCAGTGTCCCATTCCTTGTCTATTTCTCCCCAGGTACCATAAACACTGTTAAAGCCTGTCAGTGTACATACTATTTTCTCCTTATTCCAGTGCCCCATTCCTTGTCTATTTCTCCCCAGGTACCATAAACACTGTTAAAGCCTGTCAGTGTACATACTATTTTCTCCTTATTCCAGTGTCCCATTCCTTGTCTATTTCTCCCCAGGTACCATAAACACTGTTAAAGCCTGTCAGTGTACATACTATTTTCTCCTTATTCCAGTGTCCCATTCCTTGTCTATTTCTCCCCAGGTACCATAAACACTGTTAAAGCCTGTCAGTGTACATACTATTTTCTCCTTATTCCAGTGTCCCATTCCTTGTCTATTTCTCCCCAGGTACCATAAACACTGTTAAAGCCTGTCAGTGTACATACTATTTTCTCCTTATTTTCTCCTTATTCCAGTGTCCCATTCCTTGTCTATTTCTCCCCAGGTACCATAAACACTGTTAAAGCCTGTCAGTGTACATACTATTTTCTCCTTATTCCAGTGTCCCATTCCTTGTCTATTTCTCTCCAGGTACCATAAACACTGTTAAAAGCCTCCTGTAGTGTACATATATTTTTCCTTATTCCAGTGTCCCATTCCTGTCTATTTCTCCCCAGGTACCATAAACACTGTTAAAGCCTGTCAGTGTACATACTATTTTCTCCTTATTCCAGTGTCCCATTCCTTGTCTATTTCTCCCCAGGTACCATAAACACTGTTAAAGCCTGTCAGTGTACATACTATTTTCTCCTTATTCCAGTGTCCCATTCCTTGTCTATTTCTCCCAGGTACCATAAACACTGTTAAAGCCTGTCAGTGTACATACTATTTTCTCCTTATTCCAGTGTCCCATTCCTTGTCTATTTCTCCCCAGGTACCATAAACACTGTTAAAGCCTGTCAGTGTACATACTATTTTCTCCTTATTCCAGTGTCCCATTCCTTGTCTATTTCTCCCCAGGTACCATAAACACTGTTAAAGCCTGTCAGTGTACATACTATTTTCTCCTTATTCCAGTGTCCCATTCCTTGTCTATTTCTCCCCAGGTACCATAAACACTGTTAAAGCCTGTCAGTGTACATACTATTTTCTCCTTATTCCAGTGCCCCATTCCTTGTCTATTTCTCCCCAGGTACCATAAACACTGTTAAAGCCTGTCAGTGTACATACTATATCCTTCTTATTCCAGTGTCCCATTCCTTGTCTATTTCTCCCCAGGTACCATAAACACTGTTAAAGCCTGTCAGTGTACATACTATTTTCTCCTTATTCCAGTGTCCCATTCCTTGTCTATTTCTCCCCAGGTACCATAAACACTGTTAAAGCCTGTCAGTGTACATACTATTTTCTCCTTATTCCAGTGTCCCATTCCTTGTCTATTTCTCCCCAGGTACCATAAACACTGTTAAAGCCTGTCAGTGTACATACTATTTTCTCCTTATTCCAGTGCCCCATTCCTTGTCTATTTCTCCCCAGGTACCATAAACACTGTTAAAGCCTGTCAGTGTACATACTATTTTCTCCTTATTCCAGTGTCCCATTCCTTGTCTATTTCTCCCCAGGTACCATAAACACTGTTAAAGCCTGTCAGTGTACATACTATTTTCTCCTTATTCCAGTGCCCCATTCCTTGTCTATTTCTCCCCAGGTACCATAAACACTGTTAAAGCCTGTCAGTGTACATACTATTTTCTCCTTATTCCAGTGTCCCATTCCTTGTCTATTTCTCCCCAGGTACCATAAACACTGTTAAAGCCTGTCAGTGTACATACTATTTTCTCCTTATTCCAGTGCCCCATTCCTTGTCTATTTCTCCCCAGGTACCATAAACACTGTTAAAGCCTGTCAGTGTACATACTATTTTCTCCTTATTCCAGTGTCCCATTCCTTGTCTATTTCTCCCCAGGTACCATAAACACTGTTAAAGCCTGTCAGTGTACATACTATTTTCTCCTTATTCCAGTGCCCCATTCCTTGTCTATTTCTCCCCAGGTACCATAAACACTGTTAAAGCCTGTCAGTGTACATACTATTTTCTCCTTATTCCAGTGCCCCATTCCTTGTCTATTTCTCCCCAGGTACCATAAACACTGTTAAAGCCTGTCAGTGTACATACTATTTTCTCCTTATTCCAGTGCCCCATTCCTTGTCTATTTCTCCCCAGGTACCATAAACACTGTTAAAGCCTGTCAGTGTACATACTATTTTCTCCTTATTCCAGTGTCCCATTCCTTGTCTATTTCTCCCCAGGTACCATAAACACTGTTAAAGCCTGTCAGTGTACATACTATTTTCTCCTTATTCCAGTGCCCCATTCCTTGTCTATTTCTCCCCAGGTACCATAAACACTGTTAAAGCCTGTCAGTGTACATACTATTTTCTCCTTATTCCAGTGTCCCATTCCTTGTCTATTTCTCCCCAGGTACCATAAACACTGTTAAAGCCTGTCAGTGTACATACTATTTTCTCCTTATTCCAGTGTCCCATTCCTTGTCTATCTCTCCCCAGGTACCATAAACACTGTTAAAGCCTGTCAGTGTACATACTATTTTCTCCTTATTCCAGTGTCCCATTCCTTGTCTATTTCTCCCCAGGTACCATAAACACTGTTAAAGCCTGTCAGTGTACATACTATTTTCTCCTTATTCCAGTGTCCCATTCCTTGTCTATGTCTCCCCAGGTACCATAAACACTCTTAAAGCCTGTCAGTGTACATACTATATCCTTCTTATTCCAGTGTCCCATTCCTTGTCTATTTCTCCCCAGGTACCATAAACACTGTTAAAGCCTGTCAGTGTACATACTATTTTCTCCTTATTCCAGTGTCCCATTCCTTGTCTATTTCTCCCCAGGTACCATAAACACTGTTAAAGCCTGTCAGTGTACATACTATTTTCTCCTTATTCCAGTGCCCCATTCCTTGTCTATTTCTCCCCAGGTACCATAAACACTGTTAAAGCCTGTCAGTGTACATACTATTTTCTCCTTATTCCAGTGCCCCATTCCTTGTCTATTTCTCCCCAGGTACCATAAACACTGTTAAAGCCTGTCAGTGTACATACTATTTTCTCCTTATTCCAGTGTCCCATTCCTTGTCTATTTCTCCCCAGGTACCATAAACACTGTTAAAGCCTGTCAGTGTACATACTATTTTCTCCTTATTCCAGTGCCCCATTCCTTGTCTATTTCTCCCCAGGTACCATAAACACTGTTAAAGCCTGTCAGTGTACATACTATTTTCTCCTTATTCCAGTGTCCCATTCCTTGTCTATTTCTCCCCAGGTACCATAAACACTGTTAAAGCCTGTCAGTGTACATACTATATCCTTCTTATTCCAGTGCCCCATTCCTTGTCTATTTCTCCCCAGGTACCATAAACACTGTTAAAGCCTGTCAGTGTACATACTATTTTGTCCTTATTCCAGTGCCCCATTCCTTGTCTATTTCTCCCCAGGTACCATAAACACTGTTAAAGCCTGTCAGTGTACATACTATTTTCTCCTTATTCCAGTGTCCCATTCCTTGTCTATGTCTCCCCAGGTACCATAAACACTGTTAAAGCCTGTCAGTGTACATACTATTTTCTCCTTATTCCAGTGCCCCATTCCTTGTCTATTTCTCCCCAGGTACCATAAACACTGTTAAAGCCTGTCAGTGTACATACTATTTTCTTCTTTATTTCTACAATGATTAGAGATATTTAAAACTTTCATTTCAAATTTTAAACCACAAACTTTGACAGCCATTTGCTAAACAAATAATACAAGTCCCACAATGAAAACAGATGTAGCATAAACACTAAGCTTCTGCCCTTGAAACTCACATTCATTGAAATGGCACTGAAACCCACATTCAAAGAACATGCATCTGGCCAGTGGCGGATTAAGTTTACCTTTGGCTGTTTTCAAACCATAGGTCCCTTGCACACATTTTTGGGACCATGCAAACATCATGTGTTCTTTTGATGCATCATTCTGAATGTATTAAATTATATTCCTTATATAGTAAAGCACCAATTGTTAGAGTGTTCTAAATTTGCAGGTTTGAACATTTTTCCAGTAAGCAATGAAACAAAACGTATGAACTAATAATGACAAAACGACTTGGTACAGAACATTTCAACCATAAAAGTCCACTCAAGCAATATGCACAATCTCTTGAGATGTAAAAGTCATATGAAAAATTCCACATTAAAGAGATCTATAACTAATAAAAAGGTTGCTGCTGGCAACGACTTTACATTTTAGTGTTTCATGTATAAATTCAGTCCCTGCTGCCTTTGAATAATAAATTCTCCTTGCTACATTGAAAAAGAAAATTGTTATGCTGGTAATAGTGCAGTGCGGAATGCCTGTCAAATCGGCAACAGGTTCATAGTTACTAGACATCTCATCTAAAGGAGGACACAGGGAGGAATGCAGCACCCCCATCCCCCTTACAGAGTACTACAATATCAGCACTCCATCTGCATGCGACTCTCTGTCACCGCTGCTATTCCGCCTTGCCCTTAACCCATTAAGCTGTCTACTTAACACTTAGGCGATGGCTATAATTTGGCTCCTAGAAAACAACGAAGTGTAAAGACTTCTCATCTTCTCTTTGTCGATGATTTCAAACTGTAGAGATCATCAGATGAGGAACTGAAAGCACAACTGCAAGTTGTCAAAACTTTTTCAGATGATATAAGAATATAAATATGCAAAAGCAACTTTAAAGCAGAAAAACTGCAGCACCAAGAAAACATCAGTTTGGGACAAGAATGTAATATAAAAAACTTGAGCAAGATGAAGTGTATAAATATTTGGGAACTGATGAAGGATCAACGATAAAACATGAACAAATGTGAATAAAACTTAGTAAGGAACACTTTAGAAGACTTAAATTAATCCTGAGAGCAGCATAGGAACAAAATTCACATTACAAACCAATTTCTCTTCCTGTCCTAACTTACAGTTTTGAAGTGATTGGCTGGTCCCAAAATGTGCTAGACAGATTAGATAGGAAAACAAGAAGGATGCTTCATGCTCACCAAATGATTTTAAAAAATCAGTGCATACCAAGACTATATATTCTCCATTCCGAAGGAGGGATGGGCCTCCTTGAAAGTGACTACATGTAAAGATCTGCAATCGTGGGACTGCACACACATCTCCTGACCTCACAAGACCCAACCGTAGTGAAAGTTTTGAAACATGAGGAGAATAAATCTAAGATGACTTCTCTGCCTAATCTAGCAGAAGCATATCTGTATCAAGCAGGAATGGAAACCAAACCAAAAATAGATAAAAATCAGGCAGCAACTGAACAAAAACAAAAAGAATATAAGGTGAAGGACCAGATGAGATGGCAAGAAATCTAGAAAATACATAAATATAGTTGCATGTATAGAAAACTTCTGGAAAAACCTCGGGATCGAACGCAGGAAGGGTTAAGGAGAGGCGAATTCAAACTAAGAGATGAAAGGTTAATATTGCCAGCCCAAGATAGTGGGCTACATACACGTTGGTTTCCAAAGTCCATTGAACATGTGGGAGAAAGAGACACATGTAGGTTTTGTGAAACAGAATTGGAAACAGTTGCGCACCCTGTTGCTGATTGTGACATAATAATGGCAGAAGGACTGTATACTGAAAGGTATAATAAGTTGAACCACATTCAACTCCTCCATACATTAAAAAAACTGTCACTCAGCAATTCCACGCTGAAATGGTTCCAATCCTACCTGTCCAATAGGCAACAGGCTGTTCTATGGCAGGACAAATTATCCACATGCCTACCTGTTACACTTGGAGTTCCCCAAGGATCTATTCTTGTCCCTCTTCTCTTCACCATCTTTGTTAATGACCTGCCCACAATCACCCCCCATGCCACATGCATTCAATATACAGATGATTCGACTATCATCAGCACTGCCTCCAACCTGGCAGACCTCACTGCTTCAACCCAAGACACCTTCAACCTAATAGAAAAATGGTTCTCAAGTCGTCAACTAGTTCTCAACCCCAACAAAACAAAACTACTTACTTTCTCACCCACTAACAAGACTCTTCCCCCCACCTTCTCTATTACATCCTCCAATGGAATCACTATATCACCAGAAGCTCACACAAAGCTATTAGGTGTTACCATTGATAACTCCCTTAAATTTGACACCCATTTCAATCTAACCATCAAAACCATCAATAAAAAGCTTGGCTCTCTCTATAAAGTAAAACACTTTCTCACTCCTCACGCTAAAATTACAATTGCCAGCACACACCTACTATCAACTCTTTTCTATGCCTCCCCTTTTACAAACCTAAACAAGACAACCCTTAACAAACTTGCTTCTTGTTACAATCACATAGCTAGATTTGCCACAAATTCCACCTTTAGAACGCACCACTGCACTAACTTGAAGCAACTAGGGTGGTTAGAGTTTTCCAGCCAACTCCATTTCAACCAACTCAAAATGGCTCACCAGATACTGTATCACCCAGAGAAAACACCAGCTCTGAAAAACATCATTCACCCCTATATTAACCTGCAATCTTTACGCTCCTCCAATAAGATCTTAGCTCAAACTACCAAAGCCAATAATTCTGCTGGGGATTCTCTTTTCTCAAACTTTGTAGGTAAAATGTGGAACTCCCTACCGACCATGATCACCTCAGAACCTTCACTCCTACAATTCAAAAAAGCTTAAACCCCATCTCAATACTCTCTGGCAATGTCCCTGTTCCAAACCTGATTAACCACTATCATTTACCCTTCTCTTACCTCACTATCCTTAACCACTTTTAACAAGGCCTCGCCTTTGTAACTGACCTATGTTTTTTTTTTATATGCTGCTGTTATTTTTTTCCCAAGATGTGATGTATCTTTATATTGTATTTAGAACTCAACTATCTTCCTTTTTTGCATTAACAATGTTCATATGTCTGTTATGTACCTGGAGCTTTTCTCCCCGGGCCTCCGCTGAAAATGGACATGTATCCAGTCGGACTCTCCCGGTTAACAAATGTAAAATAAAAAATAAATAAATAATAATGTGGCAAGATTGCTGCACTGGGGATTGTGCAAACATTATGGTACTGAAGTGACTGAAAAACTGGAAACATGATCCACAAAGCATCATAGCAAATGATGAAGTCTACATCACATGGGATCACCCATTACGAACAGTCCAAAAGATAGATGGTAGAAAATCAGATATAGTGGTCCATGAAAAGACAAAAGTAGCACTGATCATTGAAATCGCCACACCCAGTTGACTACAGTGTCTTGCGTAAAGAGAGAGAGAGACAAAGTCATAAAATATCAGGATTTGCATGCAGAAACAATAGCAATGTGGAAGAAAGATACCCAAACAGTTCCAATAGTAGTAGGAGCAACTGGTCTTAAGAAGAATCTACAATCGTATTTAGATATGTTACCAATACATGTAACCCCATACAAAGTGCAGAAGGAGCCATTATTGGGCACACTGCGGGTGCTGTGAACAGCACTTCTGCCCGACATCAAAGACTGAAACAATACTAATTTTATGAACTTTAAATCGTACTTTGACTTAGGAATGGGGTCCACTCCCATCATGGTATTAAAAACCCAAATGATTTGGAGAAATTAAAAAAATGTGGCAGTAGAACCCACAGCCCTTTGCACCAAAGGTAAGTATGCTATCTGTTATGCTACCAACACTGCTTTCAAAATTTGTAGCAAAACACCGATGATAGCCATTCGCTAAACATAACAAAACAAAAAAAAAAACAAAACAAAAGAGCAATGAGCAACAATTAACTTTTCTTCCCTTGAAACTAAACTTTCCTTGAAAATGCAAACAAACTCTAAATTCACTGAACAGTCTTTGAAAATGCAAGAAACTCAACACTCCTTGAAACACACCTGCTGATGACAGTTTGGTAGTTGGTGTAGAGAATTCAGGCTCTTGCATCTGCATTTAATGTACAGCATTTCAGCCTGAATAAGTTAACCAACTTGCCATCTCTAAGTGGGGCATTTCTCGTGCACACACACCCTTCTCACTAACCTGTTCTTAGTTTTTCGTCCAGAATGACCTTTTCTCTATGTTCATCTGAAACAGCAAATTCTCATCACCCCTTATAAATCCTCGCGTGCTCTGCCCCAATGTTTAAATGTCCATGCATTGTACTAAAGACGCCCTTCTGTGAGTGTCCTTAAAGAAGATATGTAAGTTTTGTGGCAGTCCTCCCCTGGCCAGTGAGGCCCTAGACGACTGCCTAGGTCACCTAGTGCTGGATCAGGCTATGACTCAAACAATAGAAGTTAAACCCAAAACTTGCACATCACTGCTGTCACTATTAAAAGAAATACCCCACTACTCAGAATTAAATTCCAGCACTGAACTGACAGGCTTAGTGGAATCCCTTACATAACATCAATGGTCAGAGGACATTCCACAGAGAATTATGTGGAGGTGGAGCATCACAGAATCAAAAACGACAGGAAGAAAAGAAAAAAGTATCACAAATCATGGCACAATTATGGAAAAACACAGAAGAATGCATTACAACAATAAAACAGCCATAAATGTAAGAACAGTAACAAATCAATAACTATATAAACAGAAAAGAATTAAGAATGACTATGGCAGGGATTACAAAGAGCTTGGAAGCCACATGAACTGAGCTGTGGAACCTGACTGGACTATTGGAAGTATGAAGGAAATGTAGAGATGAAGTGCAATTCCTAAATAAGCAGAAAATGTGTAAAATTTGGGATAACCTGACGAGACTGAGAAACAATTAACTGGAAATAAGGAATAACTTAAGAAAAAAAGATTTAAGAACATGTGGTGTTATTCAAGCTGAGGAAGGGATTAGGCTGTTGCAACATGCCAAATCAAGATAGAGTGAAATGGGTTCACAAAAAATTCCATGGGGACAGATCTGTAAAACACCACAGACAGACATGGAAGTTAGATACGGGAAACCTCAAAGGCAAAAAAATGACAGAACTCTTCACATTCTATGGGGGGAAAAAAAACAATTAAACTCACCAAGGCCTAACTACGTCTAGGCAATTCCGATTATATATCACAGTCCAAAAAAATAATTTCCTTAGTTATACCAATTTGCTCAGCCAGTATCTCTGACAGAACTGACTGCAGGGACTCTCTAAAGTCTGTCAGCTCATTACACCCAGAGGCAATAGGTTCCCTGTTACCTCTTTCTTTCCCATCACACCTCCAACATTTGCTGTCTACCTGAGGAAAAATTCTTTGGAGTCTATTTAAGGTATAAAAATACCTATGTAAACACTTCCAAGCAAAGATCCTAAATCTTCCAGACTTTGTTGCATATTTGGGAAATGTGCATACATATATCCCCCTATTGTTTCTTTGTGACATCTACCTACACAGATAGGCTATACTCAGTCTTCTACAGACTCCTCACAGGTGACCTCTGTCTGGCATACAAAACAATCTCAGACCAGAGCTTGATGGACTGCTGCATATCCGCAAGTCAAGCTCCACTCGAGTAACCCACACGAGCAACCACAACCTGGACTGTGACATCAACAGGACTAGGTGGTGGGACAGCTTTATGTCTGAGACACCTCCTTCTGTGGAATAGACTCCTAGTCCACGTTAAGCAGAGTACCTTTTTAAGCACAACTTGGATAACTGGATAGGGAACAGAAAATACACCCCTGGGATTCCACCTGTGTCCCTGCTGGACAGGTGCATTGGGTGCTGACTTGTCAGAACATGGGCTAAATTCTTGGCTAGGCTTGTAAGGACCTTGGGGCCAACAGCCTAGTAACTTCCTATGAATTGCTTATTCAGTCTCTCTTCCCAATCCTTTCTAACCTCCACTGATTCTTAATAGTTCTCATGCAATATTTTATATGCTCTACTAATTACTCCTTTCTTAACGGCAACTTCTGTTCTAGATTCTACTAAAAACTCTGCCAGTGCTGGTCTTTCGTTTAGGACACCCCTATTTCTTTCGCTTTGCCTATACTTTGACAACAATCCATGTTAGGGAAGGCAATCTCTAACCTGCAGTCCAAAGAAGATCTTGGTATCTTCCCATTCAATTACCTTTCCCTCTCTAGTTATTTGCTCCCAATACTACAGTTTCTTTGCCAATTTTCTCCAATATATCCCCGCCCCCTCTTGCCTATTGTCTGTATCCCTAATTGCAGTCACCTTTATCGGCACTCGGCAGAATCTCCTTCCTCCATTCCCGTGTTACTTTCTGCTACTTTGTGGATACAATATTCTGTATGATTATTGTTATTCTCCTTAAAGGTCTGCATACAAAATCCCAGTCTCTCCTTGTTTCTTGAGCTTTCCCCCTATTTCATCATCATCTCTTTCTACTTTGAATTAAGTTTTTTGCTTGTGCTATGTGTAGGGGCCTTAACTGTGTTGCTCTGAAATACCCCTTCAAATCGGGTAATCCCTATCAGGCTTGTTCTACTGGAAGAATAAGCTTATCCCACTAGACTCTTGCTATCTTGCCACCCCAGATAAAATCCTTCAGATAGTTATTAATTACTAACTTCTCCTCTGGTTGATAAAAATATGCTATATAAGACTGAAGGGACTAAAAACATTTTAACTGCTTGCATCTTCATATCCATATAACAGGGATTTCATTTTCTCAGTTTTTGTATTATCTTTTGTTTAGTCTCTTCCTACATATCCTTAGCTGCCACACCGGAATCATTTTTAATCCATACTCCTAAATACTTAATTTTATCAAGTCCCCACAAGTATGGATATTGCTGAACCAATTTGTGTGTGGTTACATAATATACCTCTATTGCCTTTGTTTTAGCTTCATTGATTTTGTATCCCGAAAAGATTTGAAACTGTCTTAATATGTTCCACAGCACTGTAATGTGCCTTTCTGGTTTTGTCAGGTATAAAATAAAGTCATCTGCAAATACAGCAAGCTTTTCTTGACTACCATACCAATTATATCCTTGAATTTTCAGAGTCCCTTATTTTCTTTGCCAATGGTTCTAAATATAATGCAAATAACAAAGGGGAGAAAGGACACCCCTATCCGATTCCTCTGCTCAAGCAAAGATTATCAGAGAGGACCCCACCCACTTAAATTTTCTCCTAAGTTCCCTCATATATCCTCCTAATCAACCTTATAATTTTATAAAGGAATGCAAATGCTTCCATTCCTTTGCTCAAAGTCCCAGCTTACTCTGTCAAATGCTTCTTCTGCATCAAGACCAACAAACAACAGTGGCATTTTCTTACATTCTGCTTCCCTCTTTATCATCAGTGTTCTGTTAATGTTGTCAAATGTTTGCCTCCCATCCACAAAACCACACTGATCCATACCTATCAATTTTGGCATAACTCTTCCCATTCTTTTATCCATTATAGACAAACACTTTATAATCATAGTTTCATAGGTTCATACTAGGCTATCTGCCCTAGGGCATTTATAAGCCTAGCCAGAGTGTGTGTGGCTTTCACCACCCCTTAGGATGAGAATACTATACCCATTAGTTTGCTGTGCCTCTGTCCAGCAGTGATACAGAGATGATTCCCGGGGTAAACCTACGATCTCCCATCCACTCGTCAAGATTTCTCTTGAACAGAGTCAGTGAGGGGCTCTGCCTCACATGGACTGGTATTCTGTTCCATAGTGTAGGGAGTCTCTGGGTGATGAATCTGTCCCTCCAGCACGTCCTATTTATATCCGTGTTGAGGTTTAAGTCTCTTGCTCGTGGCTCTGGTGGATTTGGATTTTTGAGGTGGAGCATGTCCATTAATTCCGGGTTGGACATGGCCTTGTATGTCAGGCACAGATCACCTCTGAGCAGACGGTATGCGACTGAATAGAGCTGGAGTTTCTTCAGTCGGGCATCGTATGACATATGTTTGAGCCCTTTATCCTTTTGGTGAGGAACTTTTGGGGTCTTTCCAACTGCTGCAGGTGCGGGTAAGGTACATTCGAATGGGGCATTGTACTCAATCATTGGTCTGATAAGTGAAGAGTACAGGGGTACAATGACCTCTCCTGATCTGGATGTGAATCCCTTCATGATCAGGTGGGCAATGTAGAAGGTCTTCCGAACCACTTTGGCAATGCGAGTGTCAAAAGAGAGGTTACTGTCAACTTGGGTCCCCAGGTCCCTGATAATTTCTTCCGTGTTTAATGGATTACCACCTATGTGGTAATTAGGGGTTACCTTGTTTTTCCCAAAGGGTATGACTATACATTTTTGGCATTTAGCTTAAGGCCATGGCTCTGGCACCAGTTATCCATTTCTATGAGACCTCTCTGGAGGATGTCTGTGTCTGATGGAGTGTCAATTATGGTGCCCAGTTTGCAGTCATCTGCAAATTTTGTCAGCCACAATCCCCTATGTTTGCCTGCACTTCAGAAAAATAAATGCCGAACAAGAGGGGCCCAGGACTGAGCCCTGTGGGACACCGCCGTGACCGGCTTAGAGTCTGACATGGCACCAGCAACTCTAACCCTGTGTGTTCTGTCCTTGAGCCAGTTTGCAATCCATCTTGTGACATATGGGTTTACATCTAAGCTGGTGAGCTTTTCTATGAGGCCGAGTGGGGTATTGTGTCAACGCTTTTGCTAGGTCAAGGTAGGCTGTGTGAACTGCCTTACCCTCATCAATGGCCTTAGTGACTGTTTGAAAAAGTCGACCAAGTTCAAGAGGCAGGATCTGCCCTTGACAAAGCCAAATTGGGTAGGATCCAGTGTCTGTAGGTCCCCAATGTCTTTATTTATGAGTTCCATTATGATCCTCTCCATAGCTTTGTAGACAAGGCTCGTCAAGCTTATGGGGCGGTAATTTCCAGGGTCCGTAGAAGCACCGCCTTTGTGGAGTGAGACCACAGTTGCCGTCGCCATTCTTTGGGTACGTATCCTGTAGTAAGGCTAAGATTAAACAGCAGCCTTATGTGTGGGTTTAGTTCCTCATTGAGTTCGTGTAGCACACAGCCGGGGACACCGTCCGGTCCCATTGATGTTGTGTTTTTTGCTTTAGAGAGAGCAGCTCTCACCTGGGCATCTGAGATGTTTGGGAGGCTAGACTCTGGTGGGATAGATATTTCTCCTTTGGGGTGGGAGGGGAGAATTTGCACTGAACCTGTCTGCCAGTATGTTGGCAATGTCTGTGGGTTCAGTGATTTTTTATCATTTTGGACTAATTCTGAGCATATCTGGGAGTTTCCACCCAGGTTTCTAAGATAGCTAAAGAAGGCTTTATGATTGTCTTTTGTGTCATTAGCGATTTTTCTCTCAAAGTTGGCCTTGGATGATTTTATGAGTGATCGTAGTTTTTGCTAGTATTGATCAGAGATGCCTTCCCTTTTAGGGATTTTGCTCTGTCATGTAGTAGCTTTCTCCTCTTATTGTAGAGTTTGTTTATGGCTGGGGTCCACCAGACCAAGCCTGCCTTTGGTGGAAAGGGTCTTGATTTTATTAGGGATTGCTTGATCCATACATTCCTGGAGGTGCTCGTAGAAGGCATTTGTAAGGGTTTCAGCAGCATGGGTTGTGGTTTCCACTGGCTCGGGGCCTTGAAGGATACCACTCCAGTCTTAAGAAGTGTGAAGTTTGCTTTTGAGAAGTTCTTCACTGTGGTCTTTTGCTGGGGGTGGGGGATGTGGATCTCCAGTGAGATTAATTTATGGTCTGATCTCACCAATGAGGGATATACTTCCGTGTGGAGCATTTTGTCCCCATGTTTGTGATGATCAGGTCTAGTATATTTTCTCTTCTTGTGGGAATGGTGACTAGTTGTTCCATAGCATTTGAGTTTATGAACTCAAGGAACCTTTGGGCTAGGGTGTTGGGGCTTGAGTAATGTTCCCAGTCTATGTTTGGGTAGTTGAAGTCACCCAATATGATGGTGTTTGGAGAGACATTTATACTCTCCAGTGTCTTCAGGAAGGCTGTGTGGGTTTCCTGAGTTTGAGAAGGTGGTCTGTAGCATGTTACAAACTGTAGGGCAGTTTTACCTATGGTTAATTGCACCTGGATGGTCTCTGATGCTTCGTGCGTTGCTACTAACCTGGAGGTGTGGGTATCCTTTATGAATATGGATACTCCCCCTCCTTTTGTGGTTCGGTCCGGATTTTGGGGCGGAGCATGATATGAGGTATAACCTGATAGTGCTGGGGTGCTCTCAGGAGCCTTGAACCAGGTTTCAGTCGCAGCACAGACATCGATGTTCTCCATACTGAGGAGGGCTTCGAGGGTGCATCTTGAGGTTTAGACTTCTGGCATTGAGCAGTATTACCCTTAGTTTTTCTCCATTTTTGTTTTCTAGGCGGTAGGTTTATCATTTGAGCCTTGCCTAAAAAGGCACTATGGGGTGGTAAGAGCCTTTACCAATATCCGGAAGCCCAGGGTGACAGGTGCAAGCCGTCCCTTGCAAAGCAGCGTGGCTTGTCAAGCATGTCATCCCAGGCAGACAGACATTGGATCCCCTTAGAATGACACCAGTAATTAAGCCAATTATTAAAGCTGATCATTTTGTCTCTGTATTGTGGCATCATTCTTGGTGAGGGTAGGATACTGCTCAGGGTCAGGGTCATACCGCCTGGGCTACATAATCTGAGAGCTCCTCTATGTCTCTTTTCATGTAGTCCAGGGAGGCGTCTCAGGTCGTTCACACCGGCATGGACAATGACTGAGTCATACTTGTACTTGCTGTGGAGTGACCTGAGTGCTTGTGTTATGTGGCGGATTCTAGCCTGACAGGCAGCTTACTGTGATCTTTTCCTTGTTCAGTCTGGTGAGTGTGACGTCAGTGTGTCTGACTATGGAGTCACCTATAACAAGTGTGTCTGGCATTGTGTTTGGCCTTAAGGGCTGTGACTGTTTAGCACACTGACTTTGAGAACTATGTGTTGCATGTCTTATGTCTTGAGGTGGCAGTTGCTTGGGTGTCTGCTTTGGAGGCCTCTGTAGTTTTGGTAGATTTTTGATCAGTGCCTCCGTGTATGTTTTGTGTGTTTATGTGTTTGTTTTGCAGTTGTGATAGTTCTATGTGAAACTGGGTTTGTGGTGTGCGTGGTTTCCTTCTCCTCCTGTCTGGTCTTGCCAGTCCTGAGTTGAGAGAGCTCAGCCTCCAGTTTGGCTATATAGTTGCATCTCTCACATGTATTTGTGTTTTGTGGGAGAAGGAGTGGGTTGTCTGTGTACATGAGGCAATTGTAACATTGCCTCAAGATGCCCAGATTCACCAGCTGAACAGGAGAGGACGCTAGCAACTGACCCTTCGACATGCTAGAAAAAGTGAAAAAGTTTGCTGTGTAACTGAGTCAGAAGGGACCTATAGGGAAATGGGTACTCAAGGGGATTCTAGGCTAATGTAGTACTTTGTTTAGTATACAAGTACTTTACCTATATAAAATGCTTTAGGAGCAAGTGCTGAGCTTTTGAGATAGAGAATAGACTGTTTAGATTGCAAGTAGAGAAGTTCTAAGGGAAAAATTGAAGAGCAGACTTTACGGAGCCAGAAATAGTTTAACCTTGCTTAACCGGCGCTGCCCGATGGTGCTCTATGGGCAACTCCGCGCTAAAGCGGGCCTTACAGCAGGGGGCTGAAAAGAGCCAGGAATTGACCCAAAACGGCCAATAGACTACAAGTTTCTGGCTGGAATCACTGCTCTAGGGACAAATAGGCTGCTCAGTGCTCCCCACTCCCACTGGTGAACAAAGAAGCTTCCCTTTATCCAAATAAGGATATGGAATAGCACAGGAACCAAGCCAAAGCCCAGAGATCAGCAAACTCTGAAGGCTGGACTATTCTAGTTCAGTAAGGCGGGAAAACAAGATTTTTAAAACAGACAGTAAATGCTATAAATGCTTTTAAACGGCTAGCGCACTTGAGTGCGTTAGCCTACAGGTAAAATTAAGCAACAAATAACTTTTTTTAAAAGTGCAAAACAGTTAATCAACACAAAAACAGTTTAAATAGAATGCAGAGCTGTATAAACAGGCGAAAAAGCAGTCGCTAAGCAGTAAATAATCAAAAAGCCAGAAAAAAATACTTAAATCCAGAAAAAGTCACTCTTTTGCTCTCTGTTGCTTGTAGAACTCTGCAGGACACCACGAGGAGCTGTGCTGAGTTGAATACAAGCGCTAAAGCGGGCTTTATTACAGGGGGCTGAAAAGAGCTAGGAATTGACCCAAAATGGCCAATAGACTACAAGTTTCTGGCTGGAACCACTCCTCTAGGGACAAATAGGCCGCTCAGTGCTCCCCACTCCCACTGGTGAACAAAGACGCTTCCTTTTATCCAAATAAGGATATGGAATAGCACAGGAACCAAGACAAAGCCCAGAGATCAGCAAACTCTGAAGACTGGACTATTCTAGTTCAGTAAGGCGGGAAAACAAGATTTATTTTTTTTTTTGCAGAAAACAGAGGAAAAACAAGACAGTAAATGCTATAAATGCTTTTAAGCGGCTAGCGCACTTGAGTGTGTTAGCCTACAGGTAAAATTAAGCAACAACTAACTTTTTAAAAGTGCAAAACAGTTAACACAAAAACAGTTTAAATAGAATGCAGAGCTGTATAAACAGGCTAAAATGCAGTCGCTAAGCAGTAAATAATCAAAAAGCCAGAGAAAAATACTTAAATCAGTTATAGCAAATACAGTTATAACAAATGCTCTGAAATATACTGTATATTTCCAAAATGTTTGAGAAGGACAGTCAGAACACAAGAAGGTTCAGGCGAAAGAGAGAAAAAAAAAAAAAAAAAAAAAGTTTTGTTTTACTTTTTGAAAGGGAAAAAGGAGGAACAGAAGGCCTTATCAAATGTTCTCTCTGTATTAAGCAGAATGAGCTAATGACACTAGACTGGGGGGTGTGTCACAGTAGGGGTGGGCAACTGCAAAGCCACCAAGTATAAGAGCAAGACACCAACAGGTATTTAGTATTGAAATAGGCCTGTATGAAGCTGGATCTGCTGGATCTTTACCATCTTTAGGTATTACACACACCACCACATTCTTCCAGGATTTTGGTAGTTCTCCTCCTCTTAAAATACTGTTAAAACCTTCCAGATTGTTATCAGTTTTTCCCTGCTAGCTTCCAAACTTCCACAGTAATACCATCTACTTCTGGGGTCTTTCCTCTAGACTGGTTAGACATCACCATTTTTATCTCATCTCCTCCTAACCTATTAGTAATTTAGCCTGATCTACCTCTAACCACGGCATATTTAATTCTTCCACAAATATTTCCATTTGTACCTTTTCTAGATTTCCCTATTTCTTTGCTTTATACAGACTTTCATAGAATTTTCGAAATATTTCTAATACTTTTACAGAATCCCTTATCTTCCTTGTTACAGACTCCCTAAGCTTGGTGAGAGCCCTTTCTACTTTCTGTTGCCTGAGTTGTTGTGCTCTAGCATTATTATCAAAAAACAGTTGCTTAACACCAAGCTTTCTACACTCAAGCATATTATTAAGGTAATCCCTTATTTTCTGTTTAGCGTTCTGCAGTTGCTCCTCTTCTTGTTGTGTGAGATTCTCCCTATTTTGCAATACTTTAACATTTATCAGTCCCTCTACATAATTCTTGTTACTTCTTAACCATCTCTCTCTTTCTTTTATTCTCACTCCATTTTTAAATGCCACTTTAATTTTGTCCCACTCCCTAGCTATATTTTCAGAAGAAATTTCTATCTTCTCCAATAGCTCCTGAATAATTTCCACTACCCATTCCTTGAATTCCTCTCTTTTCAACATATAAGTGGGAAAGCACTAGTGCCTCAATTTTATTTCAATACCCTGTGTTTTTATTTTAGTTACTATTGGCACATGATCTGAAATAGTAATTGGGTGCATATCAAGACCTTCAATTAAATGCATACATTCCTGTGAAATGTAAATTCTGTCTAACCTAGCCCAGTTTTGTATTTTGGGGAATAATATGTAAATTCACATCTTCCATGCCAAATATTTTCATAAATTTCATTAAAAATCTACCCTCCTTTGTCATATTTTCCCTTCTGGGCCCCCAAGACACATTTTTCACTGCTGCAAATCAAATGCCAGTCCCCATTTATAAGTAATATTCCTTGTTGAAAGCTAATTATTTCTCCCAGAATTTTCTTAAGTTCCATTATAGCAATTTTTGGTGGAATATAAACACATGCCAGTCTAACCCTCCTCCCTTCCCAGTAGTCCCTTAGTACTACAAACCTACCATTACTGTCTTTTTTATCCTCTTCTATTACTACTGGAGCTTCTCTTGCAATTAATATAAGTACTCCTCTCTTCCATTGCCCCATGAATTCTGAATAACCATCCTGAAAATTGTTATCAAATTCACGTTCACTTCTTTCTGAGTGTGTCTCCTGTAACATAGCTATTAGCACTCTAAATTATTTAATATAGTTCACTATTCTTTCTTTTTTGTATTTATCTTTGCGACCATTAATGTTTATAGACATTAAAGAAAGCATCATATTCTTGAGAGATTATTCCCACTTTTTATGTATAACAGCTTTGCCATGAAATGTCTAGTTTCAGCTTTTGTGTTACATGCATGTACTGTTTAGCAAGTTAATCTTTTATACAGTTGCTTCTTGCCATCTCCATTTGAGCCTATGTCACATCTTACAGGTACTGGTGTTTTATTGAAAACCCTCAAACAAAAATACACACACCTAATACCCCCCTAAAACCTATTAACTTAATAATAACACACAAAATGATGTCCATCTTCAAATATTATCCTAATTAGGAACAAATGTTCTTAACTGACAGACAAACACACAGACTCTCTGGTTTTCACCTACGTCTGTAAAGGACACAGAAACCTGTAAATGGTTCATCCCCCAGGCCCCTGTGTGTAAATGTTTCATCTTCCAAACCCATTCTTACACTCATCAAGTGTATCAGAACTTGTCAGAGATTTGGGATGCATGGTTAGGCTTATAAAGGCCCTTCTGGTTATTAGCCTATTAAACACCTATGAAAGGTTATCCATGCTAAGATGCATGGTATATCCTGTGGTTCTATTAAGTGCTGTCTGGTTTTGTCTCATCTTTGTAGCTCTCTCAGCTGGGAAAACACTTGAATGCTTTTAGAAAACATTTTCTCCAAGCCATTTCTCTTTTTCAGATTGTCTGCTAGAGACATGAGAACCAGACACAAAACTGCTTACTAGAAAAAAAGCCTTATAATATTTAATATTCTTTTTCATTTACTTGCTTTCTCTTAAAACATGTTACTAGATTAAGCTAATGGCCTTAATCCAGTCATTCTCCTAAGCAAGAATTAGAAATATCACACTACTTTTTCTTTTGTCATGCTCTTTTAACCAGATATTTTTTTAAATATTGCCATGTGTACATTTCTTAAAACTGAACAAGAAAAAGAGAGGCAGGGGAAAGAAGCCAAAAGAAAGAAGAATAAAAATAAACATACTGAACAAAAACTACTTTTATAGCATGCAAAAATCAAGCACCACTTACATAGTACTACTAAGAAAAAAAATAAAAAATATTTACAGTTAACTTTCTCCCTCCTCTTCCCCTCTCCTCAGTATTCTTCTGATCATTAATGACATGAAGCAGGGCATATGATTTATAGTGCCCTACAAGTTTAACGAAGTCCAAGAAAGCCCAATATTTCCAGAGTTTCTTGTTCTATTCCTGTTCATTTCCTTCTCCCAAACCCTGTCTCTGCTTCATTTCCAACATACTCTCGATTCTTCTAGTCAGCTCTTGTGATTTTTCCCTCTCTCAAGCATTTTTGATTGAAACACTGGAAAAGGTTTCACTGGTATAGTCTCTCTGTGGTCTTTATTACCAGAAGACCAAGAAGCAGAATCTCCTTCTGTTTCACAGCTCACTTTTTGTTGGACAAACTTTTGTATATATGCCTTAGCATGTACAACATCACAAAATTATTTTGTTCTTCCAGAGAAATATATTTTAAAGATAGCGGAGTACCAGCAGTTTGAATCTCATGCCTGCTTCTCAACATTCCCTGAATAATGGGATACATTTACTCCTCTTCTGGGTAGTGTACAATGAGTAGTCATTCTCCACTCTCTCCCACTTTTAGTAATTTGCCCGTCTGCTACAGTTTTGTCAGAATCAACTCCTTCTGCTGGTAAGATCGCATTTTTACTATTAAAGGTCTAGGCTGCTTTCTCATAGCCAGGTTTGGAGCATACACACAATGTGTCCTTTCAATTAACAATTCCTGTTGTGGAATACCAGTCCAGTTACTTATTTATGCTTTCATAAAATTAATACAATTTGTTCCTTCCAGCTTCTTAGGTAAAGCAGAAAATCATAGATTTTCCCTATGTGCTCTGTCCTCTAATTATATTATTTTTGAAACATCTCTTCTTGTGCAATCTCATATTCAGCCAGGCTATTCTTCATTTCCACGTCTGGGTTTTTCAGTTTTATCACCTTATCTGAATATCTGTTTAAAGCTTCTTCCATTTTTTCCGGTCTTTTATTGTTTGAGTTGATATACTCCATCAGTGTTTCATTTATTTTAGTCAGGTCTATGTACATTTGCCTTATACTTTCCTCTAGGTTACTGGATGTCATGTCTGGAGCTTGCATTGCTTTTTGCTGAACAGCTACAGTACTTTTCCCAGTGTTTTTTGTTGCCTTTTGCAGCTGATTTTCCTTCAGGTGCTCTGTATTTTTCTTCCTGGCATCCAGGAGGTGCACTTACTAGCCAGTTACTGAAATTTACCCAGAAATCTAGGTCCACTGACTTTCTCTGTTAATTTTCTGTTTTCACACTAGGAGAGCTAGAACTAAGCTATTACTCAATGTGTAACCATCTTGGAAATCAAAACTATTGTGGTATTTGAGTAGAAAACAAAGTGGCTTGCAGAATTTCTGATCTGAAAAACATAATTACTCTGAAGTCACAATGAAACACCCTTTGTGATTTGTACAGGCAACAAAGGACTTCAAAAGAAGAAATCTGAAGTTTAAATTGCCATCCTGATGTTACACCCTCAGTTTCTGTATTCATATGAGCTAACCCTGGCATTTTTCTGTATTGGTTATTGTTTCATATTTTTTCTCTAAGCCTCAGATGAAAATTAGTTCTGCACATTTGGGCATCATAGTCAACAAAGGTTTATTGTTATTAACTACACATATATATCACTCTTTTTTAAATTGGGGCAGGGAAAGGAAAATAGAGTAGGGGAAAAAGAACATAATCTACAAAGGTGAGCATTACCTGATTTGAAGGGATACTTTAGAGCTACACCGTCAAGGTTCATATACATAACATAAACATAATCCAGAAAGGGATCATGATGATGACGTAGGTGGAAAATTAAAGAAATAAGGAAAGTCAGATTTTGGATGCAGATCTTTAAAGAAAATAATCAATCAGAATATTATATTCATAAAGTAGCAGAAAGTATACTAAGAACTAAGTCAACACAAGAATGAAGAAAGGAGAGCATGCCAATAGGGATGACTGACTACGTAGGGGTACAGATAATACACAAGATGGGGTGCGATTTACTGGAGGAAACTTGCAAAGGAACCAAGGTATTGGGAGCAGATAAGCAAAGATGGAAGGGTACTAGAGTAGGATTAGGCCAAGAAGATGTTTGACTAAGAGAAGTGAAGAAGAGAGTTCAGGCAGGATGGAGTGGGTGGAAAAGAGTGTCAGAAGTGATTTGTGACCGATGGGTACCAGTAAGAGTGAAAGGGAGGGTCTACAAGAGGGTAATGAGACCAGCTATGTTATATGGGTTGGAGACGGTGGCACTGACAAAAAGGTAGGAGTCAGAGCTGGACGTGGCAGAGTTAAAGATGTTAAGATTTGCACTGGGTGTGATGAGGATGGACAGGATTAGGAATAAGTATATCAGAGGGTCAGCTCAGGTTGAACAGTTTGGAGACAAAGCCAGAGAGGCGAGATTGCATTGATTTGGACATGTGCTGAGGAGGGATGCTAGGTACATTGGGAAAAAGATTCTAAAGATGGAGCTGCCAGGTAAGAGGAAAACAGGAAGGCCTAAGATAAGGTTTATGGATGTGGTGAGAGAGGACATGCAGGTTGTTGGTGTGACAGAGCAAGATGCAGAGGACAGGAAGAAATGGAAACAGATTATCAGCTGTGGCAACCCCTAATGGGAAAATCCGAAAGCAAAAGAAGAAAAAAAGAAATCCAAAAAGATGTTTGGACTGCAGGCTAGAGACCACCTTCCCTAACAGGGTTTGATATCAGAGTATATGCAAAGAGAAGGGGATAGGGGAACTGTAAGTGAAATACCTGTTCTGGTAGAGTTTTTACTAGAATCTACAACAGAAGCTGTTCTTAAAAATGGGATAATTAGTATACTGCAATAACTAATCATAGGAGGTTAGAAAAGATTTGGAAGAGAAACTAGAAAAGCAATTTACAAGGGAACAATGTGAGGACATATGTATGGCTCCCAAATATGCAACAAAGTCCAGAAGGTTTAAGTTTTTTGCTAGGAAGTGTTTGCATAGGCATTTTTATACCCCAAGCAGACTTTTTAAATAGTTTTTCCTCAGGTAGACAGCAAATGTTGGAGGTGTGATGGGGTGAAGCAGGTAACTGGGAACATATGTTTTGGGATTGTAAATCATTGGCAGATTTAAATAATTCCCTACATAGTACTCTGTCTGAAATACTGAGTAAGCAAATAGTTGTAAGGAAATGATCCTTATGATCTCAATTGTCTAGACATATTAAGGACATAGTAAGGACTTAAGTTTAATTCTGTTGGCTGCCAAAAAGTAATGGCTAGAAAATGGAAATCATAGTCTATACCAACTGCATCTTAAGTACTGAATATTGTAAAAGATATAAAAGAAAGCAAAAGGGATCATTAGAAATGGGAAGGAGCAAAATACATAGAAGCAAATGGAAATTGTGGGAAAGAATAGTTGTGTAAAATATCACCATAACCATAGATGTCTTTCTCTTCCATGTTGCAGCATCCAGAACCTTTGGGTTATCCTCTGCTTAGCTACCTGAATGCCCGGCCAGTATACAAAAGCTTTCGTCACCACAAGGTACATGAGATATCTGATGTTGGCCGTAAGGTGTATAGGCCATAAAAGTGACGTGTGCACATAGCTTTCCTCACAACTGAACGTCCTAGTCAGACCCCAGTCCCAGGACAGCTAGACAAGTCCTGTGTCATCTAAGAAGGCATTTTTTAAATATATATACACACACACACACACACACACACACACACATATATATATATATATATATATATATATAGGGGTAGGAGGGAGGGGCAGAATACTGCAACATGGAAGAGAAGGCCATCTATGGTTATGGTAAGATTTTACACAACTATTCTATCTCCATCTATTTCATGTTGCAGTATTCATAACCTTTGGGTGAGTGCCAAAGCTCAAAGGGAAGAAGAGGAGGGTGGTATTGAGCTGTTTTCCACAAACCCATGCAGGACTGCCCTAGCAAACCCTTCTCTAGACCTGGAAATATGGTCCAGTTTATAGTGTTTGGTGAAGTTATGGGCAGATGTCCAGGTAGCTGCCTCTAGAATGGAGGCAGTGTCCACTCCTTTGAAGAAGGCTCCAAATGAGGCCATGGCTCAAGTGGAGTGGGTTTTAATTTTTGAGGTTAGATGTTTGCCATGGTAGGTGTAACAACAGTAGGGGGTTCTGGAAATCCAGGCATAAATAGCCTGTTTTGTCTCCACTTTTCCCAGAGCTCTGGAGTGAAAGTAGACAAACAATTGCTCTGATCTCCTAAGGGACTTCGTCTTGTAGAATCTTAGTTGTCTCTGACCATCAAGGGAATGCAGGACTCTCTCACTGTCATTCCAGGGTGTGAAAAAAAGGTGGGGAGGTGAATACATTGGTTCAGGGACAGCTCGTTGACCACTTTAGGCATGAAGGATGGGTTGGTCCTTAGAGTCACGATATCCTTGTGGAAGACTGGCTGGCCATGACAGCCTGGAGCTTTGACACTCTCCTGGCTGATGTCAGGGCCACCAGGAGCACAGTCTTCCAACTGCAATATTTTAGGGAGGCTTTTGATGCTGCTTCAAAAGGAGCAACCGTGAGCTTTTCTAAAACGTAGTTCAGGTCTCACTGGGGTGGAACTGGCCTCCTGGGAGGCATGAGGTGCAGTACTCCCTTAAGGAATAACTTCATTGGTAGTCAGGAGGCAAGAGGATGGTCAAGATGCAGACAAGCCAAAATAGCAGCTAGGTGGGCCTTAGAAGAAGAATATGTCAGCCCTGCTTGAATTGTTATTCACGCAGGTAGGACAGCACTAAAGGGACCTCTCCGTGAAATGGATCTAGCTGTCTTTGAAGACACCAAATGGAGAATATTTTCCCATTTGGACAAATAAGATCTCCTAGTATTGGGTTTCCTGGCCTCCTGCAGGACATTAAGCACATCCTCCTTGTACAGGTGTCTGAAAGGGATCAAAACTCTATCACCCACAGGGTTAGGTTCAGAGATTCTAAGTGGAGATGGATTAGGGATCCCTTGTCCTGTGTGAGAAGGTCCAATCTGTGAGGTAACTTGTGATGACTGCCCTTGGCTAAATGCAGAAGGGGGGGACCAATGCTGTTTTAGCCAAAAGGGAGTCATCAACAATATTTTTGGTTTGCCCTGCTGAATTTTCAACAGGACTTTTTGTAGGAGTGGGAAGGGGGGAATGCATAGAGAAACATCCCCTTCCATGAGATAGAAAAGGCATCTGTTCCCCTTGCTAGGGGGCTGGGTGCTGGTACAAAAAAGTGGAAGTTGTCTGTTCAGAGGGGAGGCAAACAGATCAATCTGTGGTGTACCCCAATTGTGGACTATGTCCAGGAACACATCCCTGTGACGCATCCATTTGTGGAATTGTGACATGGACCTGCTCAAGGTGTCTGAGCTGAGAGTCATATAAAGTCTGCATAGCAAGTAAGATTTTGTTCCCCCCTGTTTGTTCACATACCAGAGAACTGTAGTGTTATCTGTGAACAACTTCAAGGGGGCCTTGCTTCAGAATGTGTTGGAAGGACCTCAGAGCAAGGATGACGGCCCTAATTTCACATGGTAATGTGCTCCCACTCAAAGGTGCCAGTCCATGTGCCTTGCACATTCAAGCTGCCCATAGCAGCTCCCTAGCCCAGGTTCGTGGCATCTGTGTACATCTCCTGGACTGGGTTGAGGGGTTGCAATGGATGTCCTGGGTTGACAGAGACTTGATCCAACCACCAAAGGTCTCCCTCCATAGGCATGGTAGGAAGGGGATGTTGTGTTCCAAGGGGTGGGAGTGTTTGGTCCATGTGGTTCTCAGGTACCACTGAAGTTTTCTCATGTGGAGTCTTGCCAGTGGCAACATGGGTATAGTGGAGGCCATATGTCCTAGGAGCATGAGATGTTGTCTCACTGTCATAGTAGTGAAATGACAAATAACAGGTATTGCTTCAGGCTTTCCACCTTTTGGGAAGGAAGGAATACCCTCATTACATCTGTTCTTATTCTACACCCTAGGGAAACTTGGTCCTAAGAGGAGTTTATTTGGACTTGTTGATGTTGAACCCCAGGGACTGCAGGACAGAGATGACTTTTTGGAGATGGATGTGTAGGGAAGTGGAGCTATCTGCCTGGACCAGGAGGTCGTCCATGTATGGAGAAATCTGAATCCCTTGGACCCTGCAGTAGGCTACCACTACAGCTAGACACTTGATGAATACCCATGGAGCAGTAGATAATCCAAACAGCACAGCAGAAAACTGAAAATGCGAGGAACGCACAGAGAACTGAAAATACTTCCTGTAGTTGGGCCTTATGGGGATATGTAGATATGCATCTTTGATGTCCAAAGTGGTCAGAAATGCCTGTGGCATTAGCAGGGGAAAAACAGTCTGGAGTATAAGCATGTGAAAGTGAGTACTTGTAGAAAAAGTTTGAGGTGGGAGAGATCCAGGATGGGTCTCCATTGGCCATCTTTCCTGGGGACTAGGAAAAGTCTGGAGTAAATGCCCTTTCCCTTTTCTGACAAAGGTACAGGTTGGATAGTCCCTTGAGAGAGGAGACTGCCT
This sequence comes from Protopterus annectens, assembly GCF_019279795.1. Classification (NCBI taxonomy): domain Eukaryota; kingdom Metazoa; phylum Chordata; order Ceratodontiformes; family Protopteridae; genus Protopterus; species Protopterus annectens. The sequence continues at coordinate 145,082,271 of NC_056747.1, forward strand.
GGAAAAGGGGGAGCTGGTCCTTTGGTGGCTGTGGGATGCCTCTTAAGGAAGGAGGAATGGACCCAAGTCATGAAGTAACCCTTTTCTATAATAGGCAAGACTCACTTGTCTGAGGTCATGCTTTGCCAGACAGGAAGACAGTGACAAAATCTTTGAGACTGGGGAATGGAATCCAGACAAGGTGAAGGGGAAGGAAAGTAGTCACAGACTACCTGCCCTGTCCTGAAACTGAGGTTTCTGAACTGGAGTCTGAGCAGGCCTAGAATGTGGCTACTGCTTCCTGGAGCTCTTTTTGCTCCTTGAATGAAGGGTAGGAGCAGAATGTTTCCCGATGAAATGTGTCTTGGTGGGATAATTCCAATAGAATTTAGGGACTGGAGACGCAAACAAATGTTTTAGGTCTTGTAATTCCTTCCCCTTTTGCTGAAAGGTTTTGAAAAGCTTTGCCATTTTAGCCTCAAAAAGGGCAGAATTGTCCAGGAGTGCATCCAAAAGTTTAGCCCTGACATCATCAGGTAGGGGTTGGAGCCTCATTCAAAAATACCTTCTAAGCACCAAGGCAGAAGCAGCAGATCTGGCTGAGGCATCTGCAGCATTATAGCTGCATCTGATCAAGTGTTTTGACACTTCAGAGGACAATGAGATGGGGCTAGATATTTGAGACTTGGAAGGCAAGTCTGGGAGATCAGGCAAAAGTTTAGAAACCTGAGTCAAAAGGGCCAGGGCATATTTAGACATATGTGTCTGGTAGTTAACCACCCTAAAAGCCAAAGTGGCAGAGGTGTAAACCTTTTTGCTAATACGTTCCATGGTCTTACTGTCCTTATCAGTGGGAAGGACAGAGGTGGAGGAAGTAATCTGAAGGATTTGTCTGCAGAGACAGAAACAGTGTCTGCTGCTAACTAAAAAGTTGAGGTAAAAAACACACACCTTATCAAAAAACAAGCCAGCTACAAACACAAAGCTTTCTAGACACAAGACAGGTACAAATACAAGACACATTAACATTAGCCCCAACACATCGTGACACTCACGTGACCCGCACGGACTAATATGCGAAAGTAATTAATTACATTACTTATTTAATTAAAAAACATAAACAAGTAAAAATTAGATAAAATTCATACATACATATATTTGCTTACTTTTTTATATTTACATGCACACATACATATATATAAATACATTATCATTATCTATAACTTTTAAGTGTTGTGTTTTTTATTAGAACAGGTTTTAAGGAAACATCAAAATTTAATCCAGGGATGTATTAGCTACTAGCCTTAAGAAACAGTGTCAGGGTCTGCAACAGGGCATGTAATCACACATTTGCCCCCTTCTGGGACCTCATAAAACCTGTCAGGCCTCTTAATAGAGGCAGTACTGAAGGCGTCCAAAAAGACTGGTAAGATTGGAGGGATGTCAGAAGGAGAAGGGGTGTCCATTTTTAAGAGTTCATAACAGCTCTTTTGAACCTTGGATATTTCAGAGTAATTCCATTTAAAAAGCTCTCTCATTTTAGAGATGGTTTCATTAAAGGTGAGATCCTCTCCTGGGAAGTCTGTCTCAGCAAAGTCCTCCTTGGGGGAGGCATATCCAAGAGGGGAAGGCATCTGAGAGGCATAGGAAAGGCAGTCCTCTGAAGAGGAATCTGAAGAGTCCTCAGTTTCACAAGGACGAGGGTCTTCAGTCTGAGGTCTAGGACTGACAAGTGGAGGGGCAGCCGGAGGGGAAGCAGGCATAGAAGGCCTAAGGGCCATGAAGGCATTAAATAAACTTTGAGAGAAAGCTAGTCAATTAGGAAGGCTTTCTGAAGGAGTAGAGACACGTTTGGTCTTTTGTCTCCTTTATAAGGAAGAGATAGGCCTGGAGGCATAAGGCCTAAGGAGGGATGACCATTGTGAGCAGAGGTTCCTCCTCGTCATTGGCACCCAATGTCTGCAAAACCTCCATGGACATGCTTTCAGCACTAGATTCTGTGGCCTCTCGAACGGTACCCGCTATACATAACTCATCTGCACATTCCTGCAGGCTAACATCGGCCACAGGGGGAACGTTGGGTGGAGGAGGTGCAGCAGTACGTTCAGGCCTGGAAACTTTGGCCTTCTTTTTTTGGTGGCTCGGTAGTCTGACTGGAGGGCCTTTCCATCACCAGAGCCAGACGTTTGAGACACTGGTTTTCTAAGTAGATGTTTAGGGCATGCAGACAAGTGCGTAGAGTCATAGGAGCGAAGGCCTGGCAAACTGTGCAGGATTTATGGTCATGTTTGGGCCCTATGCAGAAAAGGCAGAAGTCGTGGGAATCCTTGTGGAGGATCTGATGTCCGCAACTACACTTTCCTTTTCTGGCTGACATGAACCTAAGCATGTATGCAGTGACCAAAAAGAGAGGGAAAAATGGCCTCAACAGGGTACTTATCTTAAATTTGAAGATCCGACAGCAGAGAAGGCAGGAAGAGCGGACATTCGACTGGAAGCAGAGAAGTTCTGAGGAAAGGTACATGCAGATGTCACTTTTATGACCCATGCACCCTACTGCCAATGTCAGACATCCCCCACACCTTGCGGTGACATTAAGCTTTTGTATACTGGTAGGATGTTTGAATAGCTAAGCAGAGGATAACCCAAAGTTTATGAATACTGCAACATGGAAATAGAAGGACATCAATGCATGCAGAATAATGTTCAAAAGGAGTGAGGTTTAAGGGAAGGTAGGAATTGATCAATTTATGTAATGTTGGACTGAATAGTTACAAAGAAAGAACATATATAATGTAAGTAAATGGAAAAAATGTTAATACAGTTTATGTTCTTTTCTACTAATTTATGTTTTTCTATGTCTTAAGTGATAATTTAATAAATGTTCTAAAAAGAAATATTTTTAAATGAAAACATTATTAAACAGCTGAACTAAATCTATACAAAATTTTCCCTTTTATTATTATCCATCAAAAATAAAATATCTCAAGCTGTTCTCTTCTGAAATATAAAAAATTTTCTCTTTCTGTTCCATGGCTATACTTACAAGTGCTGTGGATTTTAATACTTGCAGGTTAAAAGGAACAATGACATGGATTCAAGTAAGGGCACATTAAAGAATCAAAATGAGCGGACTACATGAAGACTTACAAAGAACCAACAAAGTGAAATTTAAGTGTAGTGCTTTTTGTGTGGTAGAATGTAAAGAGTTAGCGAGTGCAATAATACAAACACAGGTGACATGGAACATTTTAATTTTTTTAGTATACCAATAAAAAATTGGTTGGAACAGCTTTCGTGATCAACATGTACCTGATTGCCAAAAATCAAGAGCTGTCTACCAAGGCAAATATCCAGAAAAGAACGTGATTCTTAAGAGGTATACTTCTTCATTAGACATTTAAGGAAAAACAGATGCAAGTGCAATATACTTTTATAAGTGTCTGATTACCTGCTTAAAATAAAACATACTTTTATCATTCAGCCAGTGTCTGATTGCCTGCTTAACTCAATCAGTGTTGTGGGGGTAACCAGCCCACTGTAAGAATCACACATCCTCACACAGCATGCAGACCTACAGAAAATCTAAAGGACGTCTTATGGACTACTGCAGTGACCTGAGTACCCAGCAAAAGCCCACATGGACAAAGAGATGATATGCAGACTCTAAAAAGAAGGCATCCCAGCTGAGAACTAAAATGGACATCCGAGTGCCATAAAGCGAAAACATTAACTCTTACAGCAGTATGCCATTAGAGAATGCAACAGAAACAAAGGGTAACCAGGAATAGTGAACACAGCCAGCTCACCGGGAAACCAAAGGAAACCAGAGAACACTGAGGGGGACAGAAAAGTAGATAACAGCATTTTTAATGTTCAAATTGTAAATGTTAAGCTCTCCAATGGATCGGCAACTGCAACAACTGTGAAAAATAACCTGCATTTCTCAAAATGACTGACTACATTAATGCGTCTCAGCGAAGAGAGAAAGTCCTATGTGGGAATTAAAACTCCACCTCAAGAAACCCAACATGTTTATTTCCAGAACAAGCAGACTATAATCTAAAAGTTGACACATGCTGGTATTTAGTTTGTGAAAAAATAAATGACAAGCAGTGTAAATTAAATACAATACCTAGAAGAATCTGTAACATCTAGACTGATGTAAAATACCCCGAATCCCTGCGAGTGAGATCTTATAACACCCCTTGCAAACTGAGATGGCCAGTCCCTAAAGATTAACTAATAAATCAGGATCTCTCCCACAGGATCAAAATCTATATGGCAGACAGTAAATAATAACTTCAAAGTGAATAATTTCTGGATGTGTTTTAAGCTGTACAGGGAAATTCTGCATATGGACAAAGGGTGGGAATAGTTATGAGGCCAAAAGACAGAAAACACAGTTCAAAGAATGCAAACTCATTCCTCAAGTCAATGGGTTGCACATGCTGTCAAATGTGACAGAATCATGTTCACATGCTTACTTTTCGGTAATACAGTTCACATGCCTGAGAATATTCTAAGTGCATCTTATTTCTGAAGTGAGATAACACATCTCACCAACATCAGAGTACACACCCAGCTGACACTACTCAGCAATGTAGAGAGTTCAGGACAACACTACACAAGTCTTATTAATACACTTAGACCTCAGCTGCCAAGAGATTATGATAATGTGGCAAGTTACAAAACGCCTCCAATTCCGTTCCCATATGTATTCAAAATGAAGGCCCACAACTTCAAGGCACAAGTGTTAACCACAGTATCATTGTGATGCCATATTTTATCTGTAATTCAATATGCAAATTTTTACTTTCTGATTTTTTTCTAGAGATGCCAGATTGGGTAGAACAGCATGTGAACAACATGACCTACACTTACTTCGATTATGAAGCAAGAATCTAACAAGAACCAAAAAATGCATTTTCCATTATTAATACATGTGGTGATGCTCATTAAAATAACTGTACAAGTACACAAAACCTCTCACACTTTAAACTAGTGTAACGCATTTCTTAAACTAAATATATATCTGCAGGTTCTATCCAAAACTACAACTTTTAATACTTTATTTCTAACAGATGGACAAGTTGCTAAATGCAGAATAAGCATTTTACATGCGAGTGATACAAAGTAGATGATGCTTTTATCCCTTTACTTGTTCATTTTTCTAGTGAATGGGGAAAGGCATGTAAGTGCAGGCTAACCTTCAAGCATACGTAGAGAAAGACTATGAAAAATGTGGTAAGTAGGTGAAAATAAAGCAAATGTATTTATCATACCACAAAGTGGCTTGGTTTTAAGATGCTACATTCTTACAGGGATGTTAGTCATGTCAGAAGAATAGTCAGTGCAAAAACTAATACAAAAGCATGCTAGAGCCATTAGGAAAAAGGAAAGAAGAGGAGCTCAATATGTGACATGGCACAGGGTGTGTGTGTGTGGGGGGCACAACCAAACTGGTCCATTAGAAAAAAAATAGTGCTAGAATGTGCTCAAGGAAACCCCTCCCTGTTAAGACTGTCGCTACAACACTGAAAGTCATCACTGGACAACTTTTGAGCTGGGGGTCTCTTTATCTACTACAATTGTAGAAAAGCCTTTGGAAAAAAAAAGATAAAGGCTGGACAGGAAGCTTTAAAATGGTAATGGACAGAAGGATTGCTGAATGTGAAACCATTCTTGGGAAAAGACAAGCTGGGACTACAAAACAAGGCATCCTGCAACTCTAGAAAAGTTATATGCGCCTCCATAAGACAAAAAGAAGGTCAGCAATATTACAGATAGATCATTCTGGGGCCCAGTATATCTGCTTAACACTATAAAGCTTAAATAACAATACCCAGCACTAAATTCCACAGACTGACAGCTCGACTACACAAACACTAGACAAGTACTAAAACCTGTACAATTTTCAGACAAAGACTACACGTACTAAAATCAAAGAAAGCATTTTTCTACAGTAGGAAAGCCCCTCTGTACCACCAGCACCCCCTTACTTTAACTGGACAAAGTAACAGTGGCTGACATTAAATCCTACAAAGATTCACCTGCTTTGGATCCCAGGCATCTGATAGGTTCTTAGATTCATCTTAATTACTCTTAGCAGAAAATGAGCTAAGCCCTAGCCCTGCATGCAGGATATGGACCTCAGTACTGTATATGAATGTAGAGCTGACGTTCAAAGGCCAAATTGCAGAAGGTATGTTTCAACATCACATGTACCAAGCTCTCCTGGTTCTGTAGCATGACATGCCTGCACAGATCATGCACTAGTAATTTATTTCCTTACATTATTTATATTACAGATCATGTTTAAGGTGGCAAAACCAACCTTTTCTTTTACATTAAAAAGTATTTGCATTCATCCTTATGCATGTAAACCCTCTGTTATGTAAAAATAAAAGTTGGTTTAAAGCCAGTCATTAAGACAATTATCTTTTAATAAAGCTTTTGAACATGAAGGTAGAACATTTACAGCATGAATATGAATATGATGGTAGGAGGCAGCTATGTCACATTGGGGGCCAGGTCTAATCACAATGGATTAGCATGACTACATACTTGTGAAACAATTATTGAATTGCCAACCTGTTAAATTAATAGTTCAACAAAATCTTACATTAAAAGTTACTTTAAAAGGTTTTTGCCAAACGGTTAATTTAACACAATGGCAATTTAATAACTGTTTCAATGTAGTCATGCTAATCCATTATAATTAGACCTGGCTCCCAAAGTGACATACACTGCTTCTGCAAGCATATTAATATTGATGCCATAAATATGGCAGGAGTACTTTAGACGTCTGTGTTCAAAAGCTTTTTTAACATACCTTCTTCTCAAGAAGTGGCTTTAAAGCAACTTTTATTTTTATAAAAAAGGGTGTTCAAGTGCACAAGGATGCATGCAAACAATTTTAATGCAAAATAAATGTTGATTTTGCTCCTTAAACATGATCTATAAATTTAACTGGGT